>NC_053025.1:19952232-20082410 GCF_003073215.2 Triticum urartu
TATAAGGAAATAAATAATAACTTTATTATTGCCTCTAGGGCATATTTCCTTCAGTCTCCCACTTGCACTAGAGTCAATAATCTAGTTCACATCGCCATGTGATTTAATACCAATAGTTCACATCACCATGTGATTAACACCCATAGTTCACATCGACATGTGACCAACACCCAAAGGGTTTACTAGAGTCAATAATCTAGTTCACATCGCTATGTGATTAACACACAAAGAGTACTAAGGTGTGATCATGTTTTGCTTGTGAGAGAAGTTTAGTCAACAGGCCTGCCACATTCAGATCCATAAGTATTTTGCAAATTTCTATGTCAACAATGCTCTACACGGAGCTACTCTAGCTAATTGCTCCCACTTTCAATATGTATCCAGATTGAGATTTAGAGTCATCTGGATCAGTGTCAAAATTTGCATCGACGTAACCCTTTACGACGAACCTTTTTGTCACCTCCATAATCGAGAAACATATCCTTATTCCACTAAGGATAATTTTGACCGCTGTCTAGTGATCTACTCCAAGATCGCTATTGTACTCCCTTGCCAAAAACAGTGTAGGGTATACAATAGATTTGGTACACAACATGGCATACTTTATAGAACCTATGGCCAAGGCATAGGGAATGACTTTCATTCTCTTTCTATCTTCTACCGTGATTGGGCTTTGAGTCTTACTCAATTTCACACCTCGTAACATGGGCAAGAACTCTTTCTTTGACTGTTCCATTTTGAACTACTTCAAAAACTTGTCAAGGTATGTACTCATTGAAAAACTTATCAAGCGTCTTGATCTATCTCTATAGATCTTGATGCTCATTATGTAAGCAGCTTCACCAAGGTATTTCTTTGAAAAACTCCTTTCAAACACTCCTTTATGCTTTGCAGAATAATTCTACATTATTTCCGATCAACAATACGTCATTCACATATACTTATCAGAAATGTTGTAGTGCTCCCACTCACTTTCTTGTAAATACAGGCTTCACCGCAAGTCTGTATAAAACTATATGCTTGGATCAACTTATCAAAGCGTATATTCCAACTCCGAGATGCTTGCACCAGTCCATAGATGGATCGCTGGAGCTTGCATATTTTGTTAGCACCTTTATGATTGACAAAACCTTCTGGTTGCATCATATACAACTCTTCTTTAATAAATCCATTAAGGAATGCAGTATTGTTTATCCATTTGCCAGATTTCATAAAATGCGGTAATTGCTAACATGATTCGGACAGACTTAAGCATAGATACGAGTGAGAAACTCTTATCGTAGTCAACACCTTGAACTTGTCGAAAGCCTTTTGCAACAATTCTAGCTTTGTAGATAGTAACACTACTATCAGTGTCTGTCTTCCTCTTGAAGATCCATTTATTTTCTATGGCTTGCTGATCATCGGGCAAGTCAACCAAAGTCCACACTTTGTTCTCATACATGGATCCCATCTCAGATTTTATGGCCTCAAGCCATTTCGCAGAATCTGGGCTCATCATCGCTTCCTCATAGTTCATAGGTTCGTCATGGTCATGACCTCCAGAACAGGATTACCGTACCACTCTGGTACGGATCTCACTCTGGTTGACCTACGAGGTTTGATAGTAACTTGATCTGAAGTTACATGATCATCATCATTAGCTTCCTCATTAATTGGTGTAGTAGTCACAGGAACAGATTTCTGTGATGAACTACTTTCTAATAAGGGAGCAGGTACAGTTACCTCATCAAGTTCTACTTTCCTCCCACTCACTTCTTTCAAGAGAAACTCCTTCTCTAGAAAGGATCTATTCTCAGCAACAAATTTGCCTTTGGATCTATGATAGAAGGTGTACCCAACAATTTCGTTTGGGTATCCTATGAAGATGCACTTTTCCAATTTGGGTTCAAGCTTATCAGTTTGAAACTTTTTCACATAAGCATCGCCGCCCCAAACTTTAAGAAACGACAACTTTGGTTTCTTGCCAAACCACAATTCATAAGGCGTTGTCTCAACAGATTTCGATGGTGCCCTATTTAACGTGAATGTAGCTGTCTCTAATGCATAACCCCAAAACGATAGTGGTAAATCGGTAAGAGACATCATAGATTGCACTATATCAAATAAAGTACGGTTATGACGTTCGGACACACCATTACGCTGTGGTGTTCCAGGTGGCATGAGTTTGTGAAACTATTCCACATTGTTTTAATTGAAGACCAAACTCGTAACTCAAATATTCGCCTCTGCGATCAGATCGTAGAAACTTTATTTTCTTGTTACGATGATTTTCCACTTCACTCTGAAATTCTTTGAACTTTTCAAATGTTTCAGACTTATGTTTCTTTAAGTAGATATACCCATATCTGCTCAAATCATCTGTGAAGGTCAGAAGATAATGATACCCACCGCGAGCCTCAACACTCATCGGACCTCATACATCAGTATGTATTATATCCAATAAGTCAGTTGCTCGCTCCATTGTTCTAGAGAACGGAGTCTTAGTCATGTTTGCCCATGAGGCATGGTTCGCAAGCATCAACTGATTCATAATCAAGTGATTCCAAAAGCCCATCAGCATGGATTTTCTTCATGCGCTTTACACCAATATGACCTAAACGGCAGTGCCACAAATAAGTTGCGCCATCATTATTAACTTTGCATCTTTTGGCTTCAATATTATGAATATGTGTATCACTACGATCGAGATTCAACAAACCATTTTCATTGGGTGTATAACCATAGAAGGTTTTATTCATGTAAACAGAATAACAATTATTCTTAACTTAAATGAATAACCGTATTGCAATAAACATGATCAAATCATATTCATGCTCAACGCAAACACCAAATAACACTTATTTAGGTTCAACACTAATCCCGAAAGTATAGGGAGTGTGCAATGATGATCATATCATTCTTGGAACTACTTCCAACACACATCGTCACTTCACCCTTAACTAGTCTCTGTTCATTCTGCAACTCTTGTTTCAAGTTACTACTCTTAGCAACTGAACTAGTATCAAATGCCGAGGGTTTGCTATAAACACTAGTAAAGTACACATCAATAACATGTATATCCAATATACCTTTGTTCACCTCGCCATCCTTCTTATCCGCCAAATACTTGGGGCAGTTCCGCTTCTAGTGACCAGTCCCTTTGCAGTAGAAGCACTCGGTCTCAGGCTTAGGTCCAGACTTGGGCTTCTTCACTTGAGAGCAGCAACTTGCTTGTCGTTCTTCTTGAAGTTCCCTTTCTTCCCTTTGCCCTTTTTGAAACTAGTGGTCTTTGTCAACCATCAACACTTGATGCTTTTCTTGATTTCTACCCGTCGATTTCAGCATCACGAAGAGCTTGGGAATTACTTTTGTCATCCCTTGCATATTATAGTTCATCACTAAGTTCTAGTAACTCAGTGATAGTGACTAGAGAACTTTGTCAATTACTCTCTTATCTGGAAGATTAACTCCCACGTGATTCAAGCAATTGTAGTACTCAGACAATCTGAGCACATGCTCACTGGTTGAGCTATTCTCCTCCATCTTGTAGGCGAAGTACTGTCAGAGGTCTCATACCTCTCGACACGGGCATGAGTATGAAATACCAATTTCAACTCTTGGAACATCTTATATGCTCCATGGCGTTCAAAACGTCTTTGAATCCCCGATTCTAAGCCGTTAAGCATGGTGCACTAAACTATCAAGTAGTCATCATATTGAGCTAGCCAAACGTTCATAACATCTGCATCTGCTCCTGCAATAGGTTTGTCACCTAGCGGTGCATCAAGGATATAATTCTTCTGTGCAGCAATGAGGATAAACCTCAGATCACGGATCCAATCCGCATCATTGCTACCATCATCTTTCAACTTTGCTTTCTCAAGGAACGCATTAAAATTTAACGGAACAACAGCATGGGCCATTTATCTACAATTAACATAAACAAGCAAGATACTATCAGGGACTAAGTTCATGATAAATTTAAGTTCAATTAATCATATTACTCAAGAACTCCCACTTAGATAGACATCCCTCTAATCATCTAAGTGATCACGTGATCCAAATCAACTAAACCATAACCGATCATCACGTGAAATGGAGTAGTTTTCAATGGTGAACATCGCTATGTTGATCATATCTACTATATGATTCACGCTCGATCTTTCGATCTTAGTGTTCCGAGGCCATATCTGTTATATGCTAGGCTCATCAAGTTTAACCTGAGTATTCTGCGTGTGCAAAACTGGCTTGCACCCGTTGTAGATGGACGTAGAGCTTATCACACCCGATCATCACGTGGTGTCTGGGCACGACGAACTTTGGCAACGGTGCATACTCAGGGAGAACACTTTTATCTTGAAATTTAGTGAGAGATCATCTTATAATGCTACTGTCAATCAAAGCAAGATAAGATGCACAAAAGATAAACATCACATGCAATCAATATAAGTGATATGATATGGCCATCATCATCTTGTGCTTGTGATCTCCATCCTCGAAGCACCGTCGTGATCACCATCGTCACCGGCAAGACACCTTGATCTCCATCGTAGCATCGTTGTCGTCTCGCCAATCTTATGCTTCTACAACTATCGCTACCGCTTAGTGATAAAGTAAAGCATTACAGGGCGATTGCATTGCATACAATAAAGCGACAACCATATGGCTCCTGCCAGTTGCCGATAACTCGGTTACAAAACATGATCATCTCATACAATAAAATTTAGCATCATGTCTTGACCATATCACATCACAACATGCCCTGCAAAAACAAGTTAGGCGTCCTCTACTTTGTTGTTGCAAGTTTTACGTGGCTGCTACGGGCTTAAGCAAGAACCAATCTTACCTACGCATCAAAACCACAACGATAGTTTGTCAAGTTGGTGCTGTTTTAACCTTCATAAGGACCGGGCGTAGCCACACTCGGTTCAACTAAAGTTGGAGAAACTGTCACCCGCAAGCCACCTATGTGCAAAGCACGTCGGGAGAACCGGTCTCGCGTAAGCGTACGCGTAATGTCGGTCCGGGCCGCTTCGTCCAACAATACCGCCGAACCAAAGTATGACATGCTGGTAAGCAGTATGACTTATATCGCCCACAACTCACTTGTGTTCTACTCGTGCATATAACATCAACATATAAAACCTAGGCTCTGTTGGGGAACGTAGTAATTTCAAAATTTCCTACGCACACGCAAGATCATGGTGATGCATAGCAACGAGAGGGGAGAGTGTTGTCTATGTACCCTCATAGACCGACAGCGGAAGAGTTAGCACAACACGGTTGATGTAGTCGTACGTCTTCACGGCCCGACCGATCAAGCACCGAAACTATGGCACCTCTGAGTTTTAGCACACGTTCAGCTCGATGACGATCCCCGGACTCTGATCCAGCAAAGTGTCGGGGAAGAGTTCCGTCAGCACGACGGCGTGGTGACGATCTTGATGTACTACCGTCGCAGGGCTTCGCCTAAGCACCGGTACAATATTGTCGAGGATTATGGTGGAAGGGGGCACCGCACACGGCTAAGAATATGATCACGTGGATCAACTTGTGTCTAGAGGTGCTCCTTGCCCCCGTATATAAAGGAGCAAGGGAGGAGGAGGCCGGCCCTAGGAGGGGGCGCGCCAAGTGTGGAGTCCTACTAGGACTCCCTAGTCCTAGTAGGATTCCACCTCCCATATGGAATAGGAAAAGAGGAAGGGAAAAGGAGAAGGAAGGAAGGGGGCGCCCCCTTCCCTAGTCCAATTCGGACCAGACCAAGGGGAGGGGTGCGGCCACCCTTGAGGCCCTTTTTCTTCTTTCCCGTATGGCCCAATAAGGCCCAATACGTATTCCCGTAACTCTCCGTTACACCGAAAAATACCCGAATCACTCGGAACCTTTCCGATGTCCGAATATAGTCGTCCAATATATCAATCTTTACGTCTCGACCATTTCGAGACTCCTCGTCATGTCCCGATCTCATCCGGGACTCCGAACTCCTTCGGTACATCAAAACTCATAAACTCATAATATAACTGTCATCGAAACCTTAAGCGTGCGGACCCTACGGGTTCGAGAACAATGTAGACATGACCGAGACACGTCTCCGGTCAATAACCAATAGCGGAACCTGGATGCTCATATTGGCTCCCACATATTCTATGAAGATCTTTATCGGTCAGACCGCATAACAACATACGTTGTTCCCTTTGTCATCGGTATGTTACTTGCCCGAGATTCGAATCGTCGTATCTCAATACCTAGTTCAATATCGTTACCGGCAAGTCTCTTTACTCGTTCCGTAATACATCATCTCACAAGTAATGCTTGCAAGGCTTAGTGATGTGCATTACCGAGAGGGCCCAGAGATACCTCTCCGACAATCGGAGTGACAAATCCTAATCTCGAAATACGCCAACCCAACATGTACCTTTGGAGACACCTGTAGAGCTCCTTTATAATCACCCAGTTACGTTGTGACGTTTGGTAGCACACAAAGTGTTCCTCCGGCAAACGGGAGTTGCATAATCTCATAGTCATAGGAACATGTATAAGTCATGAAGAAAGCAATAGCAACATACTAAACGATCGGGTGCTAAGCTAATGGAATGGGTCATGTCAATCACATCATTCTTCTAATGATGTGATCCCGTTAATCAAATAACAACTCTTTTGTTCATGGTTAGGAAACATAACCATCTTCGATTAACGAGCTAGTCAAGTAGAGGCATACTAGTGACACTCTGTTTGTCTATGTATTCACACATGTATTATGTTTCCGGTTAATACAATTCTAGCATGAATAATAAACATTTATCATGATATAAGGAAATAAATAATAACTTTATTATTGCCTCTAGGGCATATTTCCTTCAGTCTCCCACTTGCACTAGAGTCAATAATCTAGTTCACATCGCCATGTGATTCAACACTAATAGTTCACATCACCATGTCATTAACACCCATAGTTCACATCGCCATGTGACCTATACCCAAAGGGTTTACTAGAGTCAATAATCTAGTTCACATCGTTTATGTGATTAACACCCAAAGAGTACTAAGGTGTGATCATGTTTTGCTTGTGAGATAATATTAGTCAACGGGTCTGTCACATACAGATCCGTAAGTATTTTGCGAATTCTATGTCTACAATGCTCTACATGGAGCTACTCTAGCTAATTGCTCCCACTTTCAATATGTATCTAGATCGAGACTTAGAGTCATCCAGATCTGTGTCAAAACTTGCATCGACGTAACTTTTTACGACGAACCTTTTTGTCACCTCCATAATTGAGAAATATTTCCTTATTCCACTAAGGATAATTTTGACCGCTGTCCAGTAATCTACTCTTAGATCACTATTGTACTCCCTTGCTTAACATAGTGTAGGGTATACAATAGATCTGGTACACAGCATGGCATACTTTATAGAACCTATGTCTGAGGCATAGGGAATGACTTTCATTCTCTTTCTATCTTCTGCCGTGGTCGGGCTTTGAGTCTTACTCAATTTCATACCTTGTAACACAGCCAAGAACTCTTTCTTTGACTGTTCCATTTTTGAACAACTTCAAAATATTGTCAAGGTATGTACTCATTGAAAACTTATCAAGCGTCTTGATCTATCTCTATAGATTTGATGCTTAAATATGTAAGCAGCTTCACTCGAGGTTTTCTTTGAAAAAAACTCCTTTTAAACACTCCTTTATGCTTTGCAGAATAATTCTACATTTATTTCCATCAAGAATATGTCATACACATATACTTATCAGAAATGTTGTAGTGCTCCCACTCACTTTCTTGTAAATACAGGCTTCACCGCAAGTCTGTATAAAACTATATGCTTTGATCAACTTATCAAAGTCGTATATTCCAACTCCGAGATGCTTGCACCAGTCCATAGATGGATCGCTGGAGCTTGCATATTTTGTTAGCACCTTTAGGATTGACAAAACCTTCTGGTTGCATCATATACAACTCTTCTTTAAATCCATTAAGGAATGTAGTTTTTGTTTATCCATTTGCCAGATTTCATAAAAATGCGGCAATTGCTAACATGATTTGGACAGACTTAAGCATCGCTACGAGTGAGAAAATTTCATCGTAGTCAACACCTTGAACTTTGTCAAAACCTTTTTCGACAAGTCTAGCTTTGTAGATAGTAACACTACTATCAGCGTCCGTCTTCCTCTTGAAGATCCATTTATTTTCTATGGCTTGCCGATCATCGGGCAAATCCATCAAAGTCCATACTTTGTTCTCATACATGGATCATATCTCAGATTTCATGGCCTCAAACCATTTCGCGGAATCTGGGCTCATCATCGCTTCCTCATAGTTCGCAAGTTCGTCATGGTCTAGTAACATGACTTCCAGAACAGGATTATCGTACCACTCTGCTGCGGATCTCACTCTGGTTTACCTACGAGGATTCGGTAGTAACTTGATCTGAAGTTACATGATCATCATCATTAGCTTCCTCACTAATTGGTGTAGTAGTCACAAGAACAATATTTCTGTGATGAACTACTTTCCAATAAGGGAGAAGGTACAATTACCTTATCAAGTTTTCTACTTTCCTCCTACTCACTTCTTTCGAGAGAAACTCCTTCTCTAGAAAGTTTCCGAATAGCAACAAAAAGTCTTGCCTTCGGATCTGTGATAGAAGGTGTATCCAAATAGTTTCCTTTGGATATCCTATGAAGACGCACTTCTCCGATTTAGGTTTGAGCTTATCAAGTTGAAACTTTTTCACATAAGCATTGCAACCTCAAACTTTAAGAAACGACAGCTTAGGTTTCTTGCTAAACCATAGTATACGGTGTCATCTCAACGGATTTAGATGGTGACCTATTTAACGTGAATGTAGCTGTCTCTAATGCATAACCCCAAAACAATAGCGGTAAATCTGGTACGAGACATCATAGATCGCAACCATATCAATAAAGTACGATTATGACGTTCAAACACCATTACACTGTGGTGTTCCAGGTGGCGTGAGTAGTGAAACTATTTCACATTGTTTTAACTGAAGGACCAAACTCGTAATTCAAATATTCTTCTCCATGATCAGATCGTAGAAACTTTATTTTCTTTGTTACGATGATTTTCCACTTCACTCTGAAATTCTTTGAACTTTTCAAATGTTTCAGACTTATAGTTTCATCAAGTAGATATACTCACATCTGCTCAAATTAATCTGTGAAGAACAGAAAATAATGATACCTGTCGCGAGCCTCAATATTCATCGGATCGCACATACATCAGTATGAATGATTTCCAACAAATCTGTTGCTCGCTCCATTGTTCCGAAGAACGGAGTCTTAGTCATCTTGCCCATGAGGCATGGTTCGCAAACATCAACTGATTCATAATCAAGTGATTCCAAAAGCCCATTAGCATGGAGTTTCTTCATGCGCTTTACACCAATATGACCTAAACGGCAGTGCCACAAATAAGTTGCACTATCATTATTAATTTTCGCATCTTTTGGTTTCAATATTATGATTATGTGTATCACTATGATCGAGATCCAATGAACTATTTTCATTGGGTGTTAACCATATAAGGTTTTATTCCTGTAAACAGAACAACAATTTATTCTCTTACTTAAATGAATAACTGTATTCACAATAAACATGATCAAATCATATTCATCGTCAACGCAAACACCAAATAACACTTATTTAGGTTCAACACTAATCCCAGAAATTATAGGGAGTGTGCGATGATGATCATATCAATCTTGGAACCACTTCCAACACACATTCGTCACTTCACCCTTAACTAGTCTCTGTTTATTCTGCAACTCCCGTTTCGAGTTACTAATCTTAGCAACTGAACTAGTATCAAATACTGAGGGGTTGCTATAAACACTAGTAAAGTACACATCAATAACATGTATATCAAATATACTTATGTTCACTTTGCCATCCTTCTTATCCGCCAATCACTTGGGGTAGTTCCGCTTCCAGTGACCAGTCCCTTTGCAGTAGAAGCACTTAGTCTCAGGCTTAGGACCAGACTTGGGCTTCTTCACTTGAGCAACAACTTGCTTGCTGTTCTTCTTGAAGTTCCCTTTCTTTCCCTCTGCCCTTTTCTTGAAACTAGTGGTCTTATTCTACCATGAACACTTGATGTTTTTCTCGATTTCTACCTTCGTCAATTTCCAGCATTACGAAGAGCTTGGGAATCGTTTCCGTTATCCCTTGCATATCATAGTTCATCACGAAGTTCTACTAACTTGATGATGGTGACTAGAGAATTCTGTCAATCACTATCTTATCTGGAAGATTAACTCCCACTTGATTCAAGCGATTGTAGTACTCCAGACAATCTGAGCACATGCTCACTAGTTGAGCGATTCTCCTCCATCTTTTAGCTATAGAACTTGTTGGAGACTCCATATCTCTCAACTCGGGTATTTGCTTGAAATATTAACTTCAACTCCTGGAACATCTCATATGCTCCATGACGTTCAAAACGTCTTTGAAGTCCCGATTCTAAGCCATTAAGCATGGTGCACTAAACTATCAAGTAGTCATCATATTGAGCTAGCCAAACGTTCATAACGTCTGCATCTGCTCCTGCAATAGGTCGTCACCTAGCGGTGCATCAAGGACATAATTCTTCTGTGCAGCAATGAGGATAAACCTCAGATCATGGGATCCAATCTGCATCATTGCTACTACATCTTTCAACAACAATTTTCTCTAGGAACATATCAAAATAAACACAGGGAAGCAACAACGCGAGCTATTGATCTACAACATGATTTACAAAATACTACCAGGACTAAGTTCATGATAAATTTAAGTTCAATTAATCATATTACTTAAGAACTCCCACTTAGATAGACATCCCTCTAATCCTCTAAGTGATCACGTGATCCAAATCAACTAAACCATGTCCGATCATCACGTGAGATGGAGCAGTTTCATTGGTGAACATCACTATGTTGATCGTATCTACTATATGATTCACGCTCGACCTTTCGGTCTCCGTGTTCCGAGGCCATATCTGTATATGCTTGGCTCGTCAAGTATAACCTGAGTATTTCGTGTGTGCAACTGTTTTGCACCCGTTGTATTTGAACGTAGAGCCTATCACACCCGATCATCACGTGGTGTCTCAGCACAAAGAACTTTCGCAACGGTGCATACTCAGGGAGAACACTTCTTGATAATTGGTGAGAGATCATCTTAAAATGCTACCGTCAAACTAAGCAAAATAAGATGTATAAAAGATAAACATCATATGCAATCAAAATATGTGACATGATATGGCCATCATCATCTTGCGCCTTTGATTTCCATCTCCAAAGTACTATCATGATCTCTATCGTCACCGGCATGACACCATGATCTCCATCATCTTGATCTATATCAATGTGTCGTCACGTGGTCGTCTTGCCAACAATTGCTCTTGCAACTATTGCCATCGCATAGCGATAAAGTAAAGCAATTATTGGACGCTTGCATCTTATGCAATAGAGAGACAACCATAAGGATTTTGCCAGTTGCCGATAACTTCAACAAAACATGATCATCTCATACAACAACTTATATCTCATCACGTCTTGACCATATCACATCACAACATGCCCTACAAAAACAAGTTAGACGTCTTCTACTTTGTTGTTGCAAGTTTTACGTGGCTGCTACGGGCTTAGCAAGAACCGTTCTTACCTACGCATCAAAAACCACAACGATAGTTTGTCAAGTTGGTGTTGTTTTAACCTTCGCAAGGACCGGGCGTAGCCACACTCGGTTCAACTAAAGTTGGAGAAACTGACACCCGCCAGCCACCTGTGTGCAAAGCACGTCGGTAGAACCAGTCTCGCGTAAGCGTACGCGTAATGTCGGTCCGGGCCGCTTCATCCAACAATACCGCCAAACCAAAGTATGACATGCTGGTAAGCAGTATGACTTATATCGCCCACAACTCACTTGTGTTCTACTCGTGCATATAACATCAACACATAAAACCTAGGCTCGGATGCCACTGATGGGTAACGTAGTAATTTCAAAAAAAAAATCCTACGCACACGCAAGATCATGGTGATGCATAGCAACGAGAGGGGAGAGTGTGATCTACGTACCCTTGTAGACCGACAGTGGAAGCGTTAGCACAACACGGTTGATGTAGTCGTACGTCTTCACGGTGACGTCCTCGCCTTCTTGATCCAGCAAGAGGGGCGAAGTAGTAGATGAGTTTCGGCAGCATGACGGCGTGGTGACGGTGTTGGTGAAGAACAATCTCCGCAGGGCTTCGCCTAAGCACTACGAAAACTAGGACGGAGGATAAACTAGAGGGGACGGGGTTGCCGGCACATGGCTTGGTGTGTCTTGATGTGTCTTTGGTGCTAGCCCTACCCCTCTATTTATATGTTGAGCCCTGGGGTCGAAACTTGGAGCAAAAGCCTCCTCAAAGTCGGTTTTGCCCGAAAGGCAAGAGTCCCACTCGGACTCCAGGACCAAACGCCACAATCCTTGGCGTCTGGCCCAGACGGGGCCACACGCTAGGGTCTCCGGCGTTTGGCCCCCTGGCCTCCGCAAAACTCCTTTTGCACCGACTTATAGCCCCATGGGCCTGACCCCTTGGCCAAACCGTATCATCCAATATATGAATCTTTACCTCAAGACCATTCCGGAGCTCCTCGTCATGTCTGTGATCTCATCCGGGACTCCGGACAACATTCGGTCACCAACATACATAATTCATATAGTACTATATCATCAACGAACGTTAAGCGTGCAGACCCTACGGGTTCGAGAACTATGTAGACATGACCGAGACACCTCTCTGGTCAATAACCAATAGCGGGACCTGGATGTCCATATTGGCTCCTACATATTCTACGAAGATCTTTATCGGTCAGACCGCATAACAACATGCGTTGTTCCCTTTGTCATCGGTATGTTACTTGCCCGAGATTCGATCGTCGGTATCTCAATACCTAGTTCAATCTCGTTACCGGCAAGTCTCTTTACTCGTTCCGTAATACATCATCCCGCAACTAACTCATTAGTTGCAATGCTTGCAAGGCTTATAGTGATGTGCATTACCGAGTGGGCCCAGAGATACCTCTCCGACAATCGGAGTGACAAATCCTAATCTCAAAATATGCTAACCCAACAAGTACCTTTGGAGACACCTGTAGAGCACATTTATAATCACCCAGTTATGTTGTGACGTTTGGTGGCACACAAAGTGTTCCTCCGGTAAACGGGAGTTGCATAATCTCATAGTCATAGGAACATGTATAAGTCATGAAGAAAGCAATAGCAACAAACTAAACGATCAAGTGCTAAGCTAACGGAATGGGTCAAGTCAATCACATCATTCTCCTAATGATGTGATATCGTTAATAAAATGACAACTCATGTCTATGGTTAGGAAACATAACCATCTTTGATCAACGAGCTAGTCAAGTAGAGGCATACTAGTGACACTCTGTTTGTCTATGTATTCACACATGTATTACGTTTCTGGTTAATACAATTCTAGCATGAATAATAAACATTTATCATGATATAAGGAAATAAATAATAACTTTATTATTGCCTCTAGGGCATATTTCCTTCAATGAGCTCCTCCTCAGCCACCTCCTCCACAGCCATAATGGTTTCATCGCTTTGGAGCTCCTTGGTGGCTACTACCTCTTGAGCACTGCATTGGATTTCCCCGAAGAGGAGAGGATGATGCAGCAAAGTAGTGTTAGTATTTCCCTTAGTTTTTGAGAACCAATGTATCAATCCAGTAGGAGGCTACGCGTGAGTCCCTCGTACCTACACAAAAACAATAGCTCAACGCAACCAACGCGCTTAGCGGTTGTCAATCCCTTCACGATCACTTACGAAAGTGAGATCTGATAGAGATGATAGATAATATTTTTTAGTATTTTTGGTATAGAGATGCAAAGTAAAAAGTAAAAGCAAAGTAAAAGCAAAGCAATAATAAAGTGATGGAGATTGATATGATGAGAAAGAGACCCGGGGGCCATAGGTTTCACTAGTGGCTTCTCTCAAGAGCATAAGTATTCTACGGTGGGTGAACAAATTACTGTTGATCAATTGACAGAATTGAGCATAGTTATGAGAATATCTAGGTATGATCATGTATATAGGCATCACGTCCGAGACAAGTAGACCGACTCCTGCCTGCATCTACTACTATTACTCCACTCATCGACCGCTATCCATCATGCATCTAGAGTATTAAGTTAAAAATGAAGTAACGCCTTAAGCAAGATGACATGATGTAGAGGGATAGTTTCATGCAATATGGTAAAAAAAACCATCTTGTTATCCTCGATGGCAACGATACAATACGTGCCTTGCTGCCCCTTCTGTCACTGGGCAAGGACACCGCAAGATCGAACCCAAAGCTAAGCACTTCTCCCATGGCAAGAACAACCAATCTAGTAGGCCAAACCAAACTGATAATTCGAAGAGACTTGCAAAGATAACCAATCATACATAAAACAATTCAGAGAAGATTCAAATATTATTCATAGATAGACTTGATCATAAACCCACAATTCATCGGTCTCAACAAACACACCGCAAAAAGAAGATTACATCGAATAGATCTCCATGAGAGAGGGGGAGAACATTGTATTGAGATCCAAAAAGAGAGAAGAAGCCATCTAGCTACTAACTATGGACCCGTAGGTCGGAAGTAAACTACTCACACTTCATCGGAGGGGCTTGGATGATGATGTAGAAGCCATCCGTGATCGATGCCCCCTCCGGCGGAGCTCCGGAATAGGCCCCAAGATGGGATCTCGTGGATACAGAAAGTTACGACGGCGGAATTATGTTTTTGGCTCCGTCCCCGATCGTTTGGGGGTACGTGGATATATATGGGAGGAAGAAGTACGTCGGTGGAGCTTCGAGGGGCCCACGAGGCAGGGGGCGCGCCCTAGGGGGGGGCGCCCTCCACTTCTTTACGGAGGGTCCAAGTCTCCTGGATCTTATCTGATGAGAAAATCACATTTCCGAAGGTTTCATTCCGTTTGGACTCCATTTGATATTCTGTTTCTCCGAAACACTGAAATAGGCAAAAAAATAGCAATTCTAGGCTGGGCCTCCGGTTAATAGGTTAGTCCCAAAAATAATATAAAAGTGAAAAATAAAGCCCAATATAGTCCAAAACAGTAGATAATATAGCATGGAGCAATCAAAAATTATAGATACGTTGGAGACGTATCAGTGGCAGGGCCGCAGGGGCCGGCGCCATGCCCTCTTCGGTGCAGCGCGTGATGGACGGCGCAGAGGCAAGCCACCATCGCCCATATGTGCCCATGGCTAGGGGTCAAACACGGTATGATCACGTACTTCCTTAAAAGTCGAGCTTTCAGCCCCTCCGCATAGGTGAGGCGGAAGATCACAACCGCGCGGATGCGATGGGCAGGGACGGGCAGAAATGCGCCATGAGGGTTGTCGCGAGGGCTAGAGCAAGCGATGGACAAGCTTTGAGGGCGTGTGAGGAGAGGACGCGCTGAAGGTGAGTGTTGTGGCTAATGCAAGGGTAGGTGCAATAGTTATAGCATGCTAGTATGTCTAGCGATGCGTCGTGGGAGATGCAACGGTCACCAGAATTTAATGCATGAGACTACATGCGCCGACATGGCGGCCGAACAAGCACTGGCGGAGCTACGTTAGGGCCAAACCAGGCCGTGGCCCGCCCATGCTTTCTGTAAAAATACAATTCTGTAGGTAGGCCCAGCCCACGTACTGCAACACAGGTCCATAGCACCAGCCCAGCTGTAGCCCAGGTTCAATCTGGCCCGCCCATAATTCTGCTTGTAGCTCCGCCACTGCGAACAAGTGATGCAAAAATTTATGGTTGTTTGTCCTATCATGTCATTGATGGGGCCCACAGTGAAAGCTACTGTCACACGAGCCTCCCCCTCACTCCAGTCGTCATGACAAGTGGTGGACTTCGTAGAGAGAAAAATGAGTCAAAGCAAACGAAAACGAGTCATGACCTAATAGAGACGGTGCACAGGGGCATGTAGCTAATATTTTCGCAAGCAGCAGTGGCACAGACCGAATTCGTGAAGCTTTAGTGGCAGCCATCGAATATCCGAGTTCACCACTGGCATGGACCAAATTTCCCCGTGTTTTACTGGGTGGGTGGGGGGTAGCAACTATTGTGTGGTTACATGCGAAGTGCTTGGTGTTACAAGGTTGAGTAGAAAATAACTACTTTTCATCAGTCATTAGTATTAAAGTTACCATGATTAGGTATCCCTTTTAGCGGACTCATAATCAAGTATACTCCTAACCTACAAGTGGCCTGTTCCCGCAAAAGAAAATTTTACTTCCAAGTGGCTTCTACCACCTTCGCACCAGTTAAGCCTTTGACGCCGACGTAAATAAAAAATAAATAAATACTTAAGAACTAAGTGGGGCGCTTGCCATTACAAAAAGGATTTGGGCGTCTGAGGTGGCCGACTATCGCGTTCGCGTGGCTTGGAACAGAGAAAACACCATGATTATCACGGGGGGAAAGGGAGACAAAAATAACAGTAGCCGGTAGCTGTCATCAGTGTCATGTGTCTGCCTGCCTGCATTGGCTAGTGATCGCTACTATTAGCACTGCCGTAGTGATTACGCGTCAAGGTCCTAACTTTCCAGGTCAAACTTGATGTGCCCTGAAAAGTGAACGCTAATCACCTGCTCTCCCGGAGCTATCTGCCGCGTTGCATGTGCAGACCCTCCTCCCCCCCTCACTCCCGTGACAAGAGCTAAAAAGAAAGAAAATATCAGGCGGGCGGACGCCCAAACCTTTTCCATGTGCCACGGCGTCTCCGTCAACTCTCAGACCATACGTAATCGTTCAGACGTAATTTGTCATTCAATAAAGTACTCTCTTCATTTTTATTTACTTTGCATATTAGATTTAACTGAAATCAAAAATTTGACTACGTGTGTACAAAACATACAATAACAAATATATATGATGTGAAAATATATGCAATGATGAATCAAATGATGTATATTTGGTGGTGTATATGTTAATATATTTTTCTACAAACTTGTTGAAAGTATATATAAAGTTTGACTTCAAAGAAACCTAATATGCGGAGTAAATAAAAACGGAGGAAGTATCTTATTGGTCCGCTCGCGTGTCCGTTTGTCCGGATTCTCACAAATCAGAAGCAAACTAGGGAGAAGGCTTTGCAGGAGTCTGAATCACCGTCACGTATGACTCCACCACCCCCCGGCCACTCAAATCATCCTCTCGATGCATTTTCCTTCCACTCCGCCACTGCCCTCCCCCCTTACTTTGCATCTGCACCCTCCTTGCCCGCCGCCACCGATGTACCTCTCCGGCTGCCGCTCGGGCATCCTCAGACGTTTGCAGTCCCACCTACACTCCTGCTCACCTTGGACGCCACCGTCCACCCAGGACCAATCCGCAACTAGTTACTCTTCACTGGCTGCCACTGCCATCCATGATGGTCACCACGCCCGAAGGTCGTATATGTGAACTTTGTAGGCATGAGGCAAGGGGACTTGATCACTCCGCAAACACATGCATGCTTCCTTTCATGAGCAAAAGAACTTCGTGTCCTACGGCTTATACGTGATCCATAACCGCAATGCGAAGTCGCTAGCGCATTGGTGGTACATCATCTTCGGCACCCTCATGAGGTGCAGTTTGATTGCACGAGTGGAGACAATGTGGCCATCGGGCTCTTCAACCATGGAGATCGTCAGTTTTGCCTTTTGTTGCTCTACATGTTGGTCAATTCATTGATTCACTCAATGTTTCAACTTGATTATCATCACGTGTATAGCCCGAACGGGCTGCCATGCTGTACCACAGGACCGAGGTAGGCCATGTTGGATGAAGCTCAAGGGGCATAGTGCATGGGACGACATATGACAATTCTGTCTTGAGTATCGTTGAGTTTGGAATCGATGATTTCAAAATACTCATCCAGTTATTTTGTATGTAATATTTACATTTGAACTATTGTTGTATTCGGAATATTTGCATGATATTTATGACTGAATTGTGCTATTCTTATAATTATTTTGAGTGTTGCAGACTTAAAAAGAAACAAGGACGGACATTTAGGGGACAGGGTTGGATGGACAGCTCCCGTAGCCGTGTCCACGGACGGTTCCGGACTAGTCAGCAGACAAATAAGGTGTTTGTTTTGGGGGTCAATACTGGAGATGCCCTCGGGACCAAGCAGTCCGAACATTTTTTAGACTTCCAAGAGGGTAGAGGTCCACCAGTGGACGATCAGCGCCAGCTGACCCGCATTGTGGCTGGCCAACTCCCTTTGGAGCTAAGCACGGAGGAGGAGGCGAAGGTGGAAGAGGATGACAGCCCATGGCGCTAGTGAAGGTCTAGGAAGAGGAGCAACCAACAGAGGAGGATGCGCAGGCCGTGGAGGAGGAGGAGGCGATGGTCGTTGACGCCGTAGTCGATGAGGCAGACGGCCTCTTCTCCATGTCGGAGCAGAGGAGTAGTTCTGCCTCGCAGTACTATAGGAGCACCGCATCGCGGTGACACAACTAGCGGCGGGGCGCACAAATATCGCAGCCGTGGCGGTGCCCTTCCAAACCAGAGGAGCAGAGGAGTAGTTCTGAGCAGAGGAGTTAGTTCTGCCTCGCAGTGGTGTAGGAGCACCGCATCGCGGTGACACAACTAGCGGCGGGGCGCACAAATATCGTAGCTGTCGGATCACGGGTTCCGGCAAAACCCTTAAGATTCGAAAACTGGGGTGCGCGCGAAGATTTTCCCTCTACCGATCCACGTCCTAACTCAGCTAAGATCTTACGAACTAACTCGACGAACTCGCAACACAAAGGACACGAGATTTATACTGGTTCGGGCCACCGTTGTGGTGTAATACCCTACTCCAGTGTGTGGTAGTGGATTGCCTCTTGGGCTGAGGATGAACAGTACAAGGGGAAGAACAGCCTCCTGAGGAGAGGTGTTCTTGTGCTCGGTAAACTTGTGGTTGTTCTGGTCTCTCTCAATCTGACCCCCCTAGCTATGGTGGTGGCTAGTCCTATTTATAGAGGCCCTGGTCCTCTCCCCAAATATTGAGCAGGAAGGGAGCCAACAATGGCCAATTTGAAAAGGGCAGCTAGTACATCTGATCTTGACAAAATTGGTCTTCGTCTGCAAAAGGCTCTGGTGGTGACACCGCCTTGGGCTCCATGGTGACCTCCATCTTGCTATCCTGCTGGTCTTGGTCTTGTTGCACCCATATGGAAACCTTTGCTTGATGCCTCGGTACTCCGCGCATGTGCTTGCCCCCTTAGCACCAAAGAGGAAACAAGGACGCTGCGCGCGCTGGCGTACGCCTGGCGCCCGCTGATAACCCACAAGTATAGGGGATCAATTGTAGCCTCTTTTGATAAGTAAGAGTGTCGAACCCAACGAGGAGCTAAAGGTAGAACAAATATTCCCTCAAGTTCTATCGACCACCGATACAACTCTACGCACGCTTGACGTTCGCTTTACCTAGAACAAGTATAAAACTAGAAGTAATTTGTAGGTGTTGTTGGATAGGTTTGCAAGAATATAAAAAGCACATAAATAAAAACTAGGGGCTGTTTAGATAAAGAAGCAATAAAGTTAGTATAGCGAGTGTGGAAAAGTGGTGATAGGAGTTGCGAAATTGTCCCTAAGCAATTGACTACTTTACTAGACCGATAGCAAGTTTTATGTGGGAGAGGCCACTGCTAACATGTCATGCCTGACTTGGAATTCGATGCACTTATGATTGGAACTATTAGCAAGCATCCGCAACTACTAATGTTCATTAAGGTAAAACCCAACCATAGCATTAAGATATAATGATCCCCCTTCAATCCCGTATGCATCAATTTCTATGCTAGGCTGAAGTTTCTGTCACTCTTGCCCTCCAATACATAGTCCTATCAACATACAACTAACCCTATGGCGTGATCCACGCGCGCACTCATATGATGGGCACCAAAGGACAGCAACTTAACCACAAGCAAATTAAATCAATCATAGAAATTCATCAACCACCGATAGGACAACGAAAATCTACTCAGACATCATAGGATGGCAACACATCATTGGATAATAATATGAAGCATAAAGCACCATGTTCAAGTAGAGGGTACAGTGGGTTGTGGGAGAGTGGACCACTGTAGATAGATGGGGGAAGGTGATGGATATGTTGGTGAAGATGATGGAGGTGTTGGTGTAGATCGCCGTCACACGATGATGGCCCCGGCGGCGTTCTGGCGCCACCGGGAGAGAGGGGGAGAGAGCCCCCCTCCTTCTTCTTCTTCCTTGACCTTCTCCCTAGATGGGAGAAGGGTTTCCCCTCTAGTCCATGGCCTCCATGGTGGCGGAGGGGCGAGAGCCCCTTAGAGATTGGATCTGCCTCTCTGTCTCTCTCAGTTTCTGCGTTCTGGGATTCTGCCCTTTCACCGTTTTTTATATATCCAGAGATCTGTAACTCCGATTGGATTGAAACCTTCTCCCCGATTCCCCCCCCCCCCCGAAAATTAGCTTTCTTGCGGCCGAAGAAGAGCAGTAACCACCTTACGGGGGGCCATGAGGGTCAGGGGCGCGCCCCCCTGCCTCATGGCTCCCCCGGACACCGTCTCGCGTTGATTTTCTTCCCATATTTCACATATATTCCAAAAATATTCTCCATCCGTTTTTATCCCGTTTGGACTCCGTTTGATATGGATTTTCTGCGAAAGAAAAAACATGCAACAAACAGGAACTGGCACTGGGCACTGGATCAATATGTTAGTCCCTAAAAATAGTATAAAAAGTTGCCAAAAGTATATAAAAGTTGTAGAATATTGGCATGGAACAATCAAAATTATAGATACGACGGAGACGTATCAGCATCCCCAAGTTTAATTCCTGCTCGTCCTCGAGTAGGTAAATGATAAAAAAGATAATTTTTGATGTGGAATGCTACCTAGCATAATCTTGATCACATAATCTAATCATGGCATGAATATTAAGACACGAGTGATTCAAATCAATAGTCTATCATTTGACATTAAGACAATAATACTTCAAGCATACTAACCAAGCAATTATGTCTTATCAAAATAACATGGCCAAAGAAAGCTCATCCCTACAAAATCATATGTCTGGCTATGCTCCATCTTCACCACACAAAGCATTCAAATCATGCACAACCCCGATGACAAGCTGAGCAATTGGTTCATACTTTTTAACGCGCTTCAGCCTTTTCAACCCTCACGCAATACATGAGCGCAAGCCATGGACATAGCACTATGGGTGGAATAGAATATGATGATGGAGGTTGTGTGGAGAAGACAAAAAAGGAGAAAGTCTCACATCGGCACGGCTAATCAACAGGCTATGGAGATGCCCATCAATTGATGTCAATGTGAGGAGTAGGGATTGCCATGCAACAGATGCACTAAGAGCTATAAGTGTATGAAAGCTCAAACTGAAACTAAGTGGGTGTGCATCCAACTTGCTTGCTCATGAAGACCTCGGGCATTTGAGGAATCCCATCATCGGAATATACAAGCCAAGTTCTATAATGAAAATTCCCACTAGTATATGAAAGTGATAACTCAAGAGACTCTCTATATGAAGAACATGGTGCTACTCTGAAGCACAAGTGTGGTAAAACGATAGTAGGATTGTCCCTTCTCTCTTTTTCTCTCATTTTTTGGGGACCTCCTCTCTTTTTTTGGCCTTTCTCTTTTTTTTATTTTTTTCTCTCTTTTTTTCTTTATTTTTTTCGTCCGGAGTCTCATCCCGACTTGTGGGGGAATCATAGTCTCCATCATCCTTTCCTCACTGGGACAATGCTCTAATAATGATGATCATCACACTTTTATTTACTTACAACTCAATATTACAACTCGATATCTAGAACAAAGATATGACTCTATATGAATGCCTCCGGCAGTGTACCGTGATGTGCAATGATCTAGCGTAGCAATGACATCAAAAAAACGGACAAGCCATGAAAACATCATGCTAGCTATCTTACGATCATGCAAAGCAATATGACAATAAATGCTCAAGTCATGTATATGATGATGATGGAAGTTGCATGGCAATATATCTCGGAATGGTTATGGAAATGCCATGATAGGTAGGTATGGTGGCTGTTTTGAGGAAGATATAAGGAGGCTTATGTGTGATAGAGTGTATCATATCACGGGGTTTGGATGCACCGGCGAAGTTTGCACCAACTCTCGAGGTGAGAAAGGGCAATGCATGGTACCGAAGAGGCTAGCAATGATGGAAGGGTGAGAGTGCGTATAATCCATGGACTCACATTAGTCATAAAGAACTCATATACTTATTGCAAAAGTTTATTAGCCCTCAAAGCAAAGTACTACTACGCATGCCCCTAGGGGGATAGATTGGTAGGAAAAGACCATCGCCCGTCCCCGGTCGTCACTCATAAAGAAGACAATCAATAAATACCTCATGCTCCAACTTCGTTACATAACGGTTCACCATACGTGCATGCTACGAGACTTGCAAACCTCAACACAAGTATTTCTCAATTTCACAATTACTCAACTAGCACGACTCTAATATCACCACCTTTATATCGCAAAACTATTGCAAGGAATCAAACATATCATATTGAGTGATCTACAAGTTTTATGTAGGATTTTATGACTAACCATGTGAATAACCAGTTCCTGTCATCTCTCTAAATAGATATAAGTGAAGCAAGAGAGTTTAATTCTTTCTACAAAAGATATGCCCACGCTCTAACAAATATAAGTGAAGCAAAAGAGCATTCTACAAATGGCGGTTTTCTATGTGAAGAGAAACAGGCAATCCAAACTTCAAATGATATAAGTGAAGCACATGAAGCATTCTATAAAGCCATACTCAAAGGATATAATGAAGTGCAATTAGCATTCTATAAATCAACCAAGGACTATCTCATACCAGCATGGTGCATAAAAGAATAGTGAAAACTAAATGCAAAAGACACTCCAAGATTGCACATATCGCATGAACAAAACGAATCCGAAAACACACCGATACTTGTTGAAGAAAGATGGATGCCTTCCGGGGCATCCCCAAGCTTAGATGCTTGAGTCTCCTTGAATATTTACTTGGTATGCCTCAGGCATCCCCAATCTTGATCTCTTGCCTCTCTTCCTTCTTCTCACATCGAGACCTCCTCAATCTTCCAACACTTCATCCACACAAAACTCAACAGAAAACTCGGTAAGATCCATTAGCATAATAAAGCAAATCGCTACTCTAAGTACTGTTGTAAACCAATTCATATTTTGTTTTTGCATTGTAGCTACTGTAATATAACTTTTCCATGGCTTAATCCACTGATAAATTGATAGTTTCATCAAAACAAGCAAACTATGCATCAAAAACAGAATCTGTCTAAAACAGAACAGTCTGTAATAATCTGAACATTCACCATACCTCTGGTACTCCAAAAATTATACCAAAATTAGGAAAAATAAAAAATTTGTATATAAAGACAGTGCAAAAAGTTTCAGAATTGTTTGACGTTCCAGTAAAAAATGTAAAATCGCGCACTACAGCCAAAGTTTCTGTCCTGCACCGTACAAACCAACGAGCATCTAAAACATCCTAAAGGCAAACCTTGGCACATTATTTTTATTTTTAAACCTTATAAAAGAACACAACAGAAATAAATGACTCTCTAAAACTTCCGGGTTGTCTCCCTGGCAGCACTTTCTTTAAAACCATTAAGCTAGGCATATAGTGCTCAAGTAATGGATCCACCCGGATCCCAAGGTATATCAAAGCCAATTTGAATTAGCAATGATTTGGCATTTAGTAGTGAGCACAAAGCAACATATATCAAGTAATGACGAAGTCTAACTCTCTTCATATGCATCGGCATGTCATACAAGAACAATTCAGGCACATCAAGTAAATGCCAATACATAGCATAAGCGGTTTCTTGCAATTTTATCATGTTGGAAACATAAAGAGGCGGAGATATAGTTCCTCTCTCATAATAATTGCAAGTAGGAGCAGCAAGAACATGCATATTATATCTATCAAAATCATCATGTCTAATAGTAAAACGCAACCTATCAATATAATCCTTAATAAGGGTAAACTTCTCCGATATAGTGTAGTTGGGAGAATTCAAAAAGATAATAGGACTATCATGCGTGGGTGCAATAGCAGCAATTTCATGTTTAACATAAGGAACTATATCAAGTTCATATCCACAAGCATAATTCATATTGGCATCTTGGCCACAAGCATAGCAAGCATCATCAAAAAGGGATATTTCAAAAGAATCAACGTGATCATAACAATCATCATAGTATTCATCCTTCCGTAAGCACGAAGGGAAATTAAACAATGTATGAGTTGAAGAGTTACTCTCATCAGAAGGTGGGCACGGGTGATCAATCCACTCTTCCTCCTTTTGTTCTTCGTTCTCCTCATCATGTTTTTCATCCAATGAGCTCACAGTTTCATCAATTCCTTCTTCCATAGACTCCTGCAAAATATTAGTCTCTTCTTGGACAGCGGAGGAGTCCTCAATATATGGTTTAATATAAGGATTAGAAGCATAATTATCATAGCAATATTTAAGTATGGCCAAATTTTCAGATTTGTACAAAGTAGTATCATACTCTTCAATAAAAGGAGCAATTTCACAAGTACCCCTAAAAGCAACAAATTCTTCAATTTGTTGAACATCATAGTAACTATAAACAACCTTAGTATACGAAGATACGATTCCATTATCACTAAACCCACATTGGTAAGGAAGGTGTTTCTTAGGGTCTTTAGAACAACAAGTACAATCATATATTTCCATAAATTCCAAGCATAACACTGCAACGATGAATTTGATCCAGTAAAAGTTTCCCTTTTTGAGATAAACGGCGTCGCACATAACAAGCATGCTCATCTAAAGATTTGCCATCAACTAAGCTAGTTGGGGTTTCAGCACGAGCACATAGGGATCGAAGATGATCCAGGTAAAAAGCTTCAAGAGTGTGATAGATTTTGAGTGGTTCTTCAACCATTGCTGTAGCAGGTACAACTAATTTTTTTTGGTATTTTGCGTTTCCTACCCATAACTAAAGATAGAAAACAACTTAGAACAGCAAATAAAAATTACTTAGTGATAAAGCAAACAAGCACACACGAGAATATTCACCCCATGCTATGGCTCCTCGGCAACAGCGCCAGAAAAACGTCTTGATAACCCACAAGTATAGGGGATCAATTGTAGCCTCTTTCGATAAGTAAGAGTGTCGAACCCAACGAGGAGCTAAAGGTAGAACAAATATTCCCTCAAGTTCTATCGACCATCAATACAACTCTACGCACGCTTGACGTTCGCTTTACCTAGAACAAGTATAAAACTAGAAGTACTTTGTAGGTGTTGTTGGATAGGTTTGCAAGAATATAAAGAGCACGTAAATAAAAACTAGGGGCTGTTTAGATAAAGAAGCAATAAAGTTAGTATAGAGAGTGTGGAAAAGTGGTGATAGGAGTTGCGAAATTGTCCCTAAGCAATTGACTACTTTACTAGACTGATAGCAAGTTTTATGTGGGAGATGCCACTGCTAGCATGTCATCCCTGACTTCGAATTCTATGCACTTATTTTTTCCCCCAAAAATTAGCTTTCTTGCGGCCGAAGAAGAGCAGTAACCGCCTTACGGGGGGCCCGTGAGGGTCAGGGGCGCGCCCAGGGGGTGGGGCGCGCCCCCTGCCTCGTGGCTCCCTCGGACACTGTCTCGAGTTGATTTTCTTCCCATATTTCACATATATTCCAAAAAATATTCTTCGTCTGTTTTTATCCCGTTTGGACTCCGTTTGTTATGGATTTTCTGCGAAACAAAAAAACATGCAACAAACAGGAACTGTCATTGGGCACTGGATCAATATGTTAGTCTCAAAAATAGTATAAAAAGTTGCCAAAAGTATATAAAAATTGTAGAATATTGGCATGGAACAATAAAAAATTATAGATACGACGGAGACGTATCACCCGCCTGGTCTCGATCGTCATGGCTCACGTCACGAGAACCTCGTGAGGTTTGCCTTGCCTTGATCTCTCCGCCCCTCGCGAGCCTGCCTGGCGAGGCCGCTCCTGAGGAGGTCTTGCACCGTCCGCCCCGCGAGGCTTAGCCACTCACGAAGGTCTTGAATGCCTTGTTGATGAAGATGGGTCGTACAGGCCTGCTAGCAAAGCCACATCGTGGGCCGCAGACAGGCAAGTCTGGGGACCCCCATTCCCAGAACACCGACAGTAGCCCCCGGGCCCAAGGTGCGCTCGGGCTTGGCTTTGGGGTGAAGCCAAAGGTCAAGTGCGGAGCTTCGCGGGCCCTAATAGCATGCGGCCTTGGTCGACGTGTGGCGGTTGATTGGTCATGGGCATCTCCGCTTCCCCACGCTGCGTCAGCAACTTCCCAACTTGACAAGTCCCTGCGACATGCAAGGAAAACCATCATTACCTGTAATCGTGGGGGTGCTGGTTGGTCTTCTCCTGGTATAAATGGGAGGGGAGCGGTGCCCCCGTCGCCCATCTTTCCTCTGCCTCTCCCTCTTCTTCTCCTTCCTAGATCCACTCCTTGCTTGTGCAGACATGGCGCCGATCCAGAGATTCTCGGCCGCCGAGAAGGGCAAGGCTCCCCTCACTAAGCCCGAGCTGCTCCCGCCGAAGAATAGGAGGTCCCATCACCGCGAGATGGTAGTGAGGCCGGTGGTGTCGCGGCCTTGGTACGAAAGGCCGCCGCCTGGGTACCCGCTGCCCTTGTATACTTGCGCCGATGATTCTAGAGGGAGGAGCGGTGAGCGGCTCCGCCCGTGCCAGGGCTGTGGTCGGCGTGCCACAGAGGCGCACGCCGTCACCCCAGGGGTCCAAGCGACGGACTCCTCGCGCGAGTTCGTGATATGGGCGGTGCTGCCCCCGAGCACCTGGATTTGCCTTCCACAGTTCTTCTCAGCCAAGATGCTGTCGAGGGGCCTTCGCGAGCTTTGGCTGCAACACGCCGACTGCGACGCCCCAACGACTGGAGCGGAGATTGGAGCCGTTGCCTCCAGGAAGATCTTCATGACCCGAGGCTGGGGCGAGATTGCCCGAGTCTGTCGCGCGGAGGGCGCCCTCGCGATCCACTTCGAGTACGATGGCGCCTCCGTGCTGTTCTTCAAGGTCTTCGACGAGGGAGGCCGTCGCCTGGAGTGCTGCCCTGAAGGAGGTCGCCAGGACGGCTCTGCGGTGATCGTTGGGCCTGCCGCAGGCTTCACCAGCAGCTCCTCTAGCGACAACAGCGACTCCTGGTGGTCCAGCGACTCTCCCGAGCTTGTGGAGTCTCCGGAGATGAGCGACGACAGCTACGTGCCCCCAAGCTCTCGCCGAGCCCGGAGCAGGGCTGCGGCGTCCAGCCGCCGTCGCCGCTGATCTGGATGGGGTTGGCGCCGGCCTCACGTGGCCCACTGTTGATGATGGTGTTGGCGACATCTGGCGCATGTAGATAGAACTCCTAGGAGTTCCTTCCCTTTTGTTCCCTGCGAGGAATCAATAAATGAACCCCGTGGGGGCGCGTAAAGCGTCTGTAATGCCTTTTGTCAACATAGCCCTCATTATGAAGATTTGTGTGCGCATATCCTGTCGAGGCTCGGCCTCCCCTTTTCAATCCTGAGGCAGCTTGGTGCTCTACGCTGACAGGTCCTGGTCCCCAGGAAGGTTGCAGCCGTCGCTGGTATGCCAGGTCGCGTGCCGTGGTCAAGGCCAGGAGGTGAGCAGCCAGAGGTCCAGTCAGAGCTCCTGAGGCACGATGCTCAAGAGGTCCCCTTTAGTGTGCAAGCAACTATCTTAGGATGGGAAAGGAAGAAAACATCGCCGCAGCAGGGCAACGAAGGGAGTGAGCGAGGGTCTCGTGCCGTAGAGACTGGTGGATCCGGAGCGAGAAGTTATCTTGTCTGTCCGGGGTCGGCTCCTCGAGTCATGCCGGACTCATGCGTCGGCCACTATAGGGTAGCTTGGTCAGGCCCGTGCGGGCCTCCCCCTCCCCTCCATGTTCTTCTTGGTGCTCTACGTCTTCAGGTCCCGGCCCTCGAGCGAGCTCAGCCGCCGCTGGTATGCCAGGTCACATGCCATGGTCAAGGCCAGGGGTGACGGCTGGAGAGCCAGTAAGAGCTCCTGAGGCGCAATGCTCAGGAGCCCCCCTTTTAACGCGCAAGCGAATCGCATGAGAGAAGAGGGAGAGTCTGCGGTACCGCCTGCTGTGGCCCTCGGGAAGTTCCTGAAGGAAATATGCCCTAGAGGCAATAATAAAGTTATTATTTATTTCCTTATATATCATGATAAAAGTTTATTATTCATGCTAGAATTGTATTAACCGGAAACATAATACATGTGTGAATACATAGACAAACAAAGTGTCACTAGTATGCCTCTACTAGACTAGCTTGTTAATCAAAGATGGTTATGTTTCCTAACCATGGACAAAGACTTGTCATTTGATTAACAGGATCACATCATTAGTTGAATGATCTGATTGACAGGATCCATTCCATTAGCTTAGCACCCGATCGTTTAGTATGTTGCTATTACTTTCTTCATGACTTATACATGTTCCTATGACTATGAGATTATGCAACTCCCGTTTGCCGGAGGAACACTTTGTGTGCTACCAAACGTCACAACGTAACTGGATGATTATAAAGGAGCTCTACAGGTGTCTCCAAAGGTACATGTTGGGTTGGCATATTTCGAGATTAGGATTTGTCACTCCGATTGTCGGAGAGGTATCTCTGGGCCCTCTTGGTAATGCACATCACATAAGCCTTGCAAGCATTGCGACTAATGAGTTAGTTGCGGGATGATGTATTACGGAAAGTAAAGAGACTTGCCGGTAACGAGATTGAACTAGGTATTGAGATACCGACGATCGAATCTCGGGCAAGTAACATACCGATGACAAAGGGAACAAACGTATGTTGTTATGCGGTCTGACCGATAAAGATCTTCGTAGAATATGTAGGAGCCAATATGAGCATCCAGGTTCCGCTATTGGTTATTGACCGGAGACGTGTCTCGGTCATGTCTACATTGTTCTCGAACCCGTAGGGTCCGCACGCTTAACGTTACGATGACAGTTTATTATGAGTTTATGCATTTTGATGTACCGAAGGTTGTTCGGAGTCCCGGATGTGATCACGGACATGACGAGGAGTCTCGAAATGATCGAGACATAAAGATTGATATATTGGAAGCCTATATTGGATATCGGAAGTGTTCCGGGTGAAATCGGGATTTTACCGGAGTACCGGGAGGTTACCGGAACCCCCCGGGAGGTATTATGGGCCTTAGTGGAAGAAGAGAGAGGGGGCCAGGGCTGGGCCGCGCGCCCCTCCCCCCCTAGTCCGAATAGGACAAGGAGAGAGGGGGCCGGCGCCCCCCTCCTTCTCTCTCTCTTTTCCCTCCGAATCCTATTCCAACTAGGAAAGGGGGGGGGGAGTCCTACTCCCAGAGGGAGTAGGACTCCTCCTGGCGCGCCTATATGGCCGGCCGGCCCCCCCCCTTGACCTTTATATACGGAGGCAGGGGCACCCCTAGAGACACAAGTTGATCCACGTGATCATATTCTTAGCCGTGTGCGGTGCCCCCTTCCACCATAGTCCTCGATAATATTGTAGCGGTGCTTAGGCGAAGCCCTGCGACAGGTAGTACATCAAGATCTCACCACGCCGTCGTGCTGACGGAACTCTTCCCCGACACTTTGCTGGATCGGAGTCCGGGGATCGTCATCGAGCTGAACGTGTGCTAGAACTCGGAGGTGCCGTAGTTTCGGTGCTTGATCGGTCGGGCCGTGGAGACGTACGACTACATCAACCAACGCTTCCGTTGTCGATCGGTACAAGGGTACGTAGATCACACTCTCCCCTCTCGTTGCTATGCATCACCATGATCTTGCGTGTGCGTAGGAATTTTTTTGAAATTACTACATTCCCCAACAGTGGCATCCGAGCCTAGGTTTTATGTGTTGATGTTATATGCACGAGTAGAACACAAGTGAGTTGTGGGCGATATAAGTCATACTGCTTACCAGCATGTCATACTTTGGTTCGGCGGTATTGTTGGACGAAGCGGGCCCGGACCGACATTACGCGTACGCTTACGCGAGACCGGTTCTCCCGACGTGCTTTGCAACATAGGTGGCTTGCGGGTGACAGTTTCTCCAACTTTAGTTGAACCGAGTGTGGCTACGCCCGGTCCTTGCGAAGGTTAAAACAGCACCAACTTGACAAACTATCGTTGTGGTTTTGATGCGTAGGTAAGATTGGTTCTTGCTTAAGCCCGTAGCAGCCACGTAAAACTTGCAACAAAAGTAGAGGACGTCTAACTTGTTTTTGCAGGGCATGTTGTGATGTGATATGGTCAAGACATGATGCTAAATTTTATTGTATGAGATGATCATGTTTTGTAACCGAGTTATCGGCAACTGGCAGGAGCCATATGGTTGTCGCTTTATTGTATGCAATGCATAATCGCTGTAATGCTTTACTTTATCACTAAGCGGTAGCGATAGTGTAGAAGCATAAGATTGGCGAGACGACAACGATGCTACGATGGAGATCAAGGTGTCGCGCCGGTGACGATGGTGATCACGACGGTGCTGAGGATGGAGATCACAAGCACAAGATGATGATGGCCATATCATATCACTTATATTGATTGCATGTGATGTTTATCTTTTATGCATCTTATCTTGCTTTGATTGACGGTAGCATTATAAGATGATCTCTCACTAAATTTCAAGATAAAAGTGTTCTCCCTGAGTATGCACCGTTGCCAAAGTTCGTCGTGCCCAGACACCACGTGATGATCGGGTGTGATAAGCTCTACGTCCATCTACAACGGGTGCAAGCCAGTTTTGCACACGCAGAAATACTCAGGTTAAACTTGACGAGCCTAGCATATGCAGATATGGCCTCGGAACACTGAGACCGAAAGGTCGAGCGTGAATCATATAGTAGATATGATCAACATAGCGATGTTCACCATTGAAAACTACTCCATTTCACGTGATGATCGGTTATGGTTTAGTTGATTTGGAATCACGTGATCACTTAGATGATTAGAGGGATGTCTATCTAAGTGGGAGTTCTTGAGTAATATGATTAATTGAACTTAAATTTATCATGAACTTAGTCCCTGATAGTATCTTGCTTGTTTATGTTAATTGTAGATAAATGGCCCATGCTGTTGTTCCGTTAAATTTTAATGCGTTCCTTGAGAAAGCAAAGTTGAAAGATGATGGTAGCAATTACACGAACTGGGTCCGTAACTTGAGGATTATCCTCATTGTTGCACAGAAGAATTACGTCCTGGAAGCACCGCTGGGTGCCAGGCCTGCTGCTGGAGCAACACCAGATGTTATGAACGTCTGGCAGAGCAAAGCTGATGACTACTCGATAGTTCAGTGTGCCATGCTTTACGGCTTAGAATCGGGACTTCAACGACGTTTTGAATGTCATGGAGCATATGAGATGTTCCAGGAGTTGAAGTTAATATTTTAAGCAAATGCCCGGATTGAGAGATATGAAGTCTCCAATAAGTTCTATAGCTGCAAGATGGAGGAGAACAGTTCTGTTAGTGAGCATATACTCAAAATGTCTGGGTATAATAATCACTTGATTCAGATGGGAGTTAATCTTCCAGATGATTGCGTCATTGACAGAATTCTCCAATCACTGCCACCAAGCTACAAGAGCTTTGTGATGAACTATAATATGCAAGGGATGAATAAGACTATTCCCGAGCTCTTTCGCAATGCTGAAAGCTGCGGAGGTAGAAATCAAGAAGGAGCATCAAGTGTTGATGGTCAACAAGACCACTAGTTTCAAGAAAAAGGGCAAAGGGAAGAAGAAGGGGAACTTCAAGAAGAAAAGCAAGCAAGTTGCTGATCAGGAGAAGAAACCCAAGTCTGTGAAGGAAATATGCCCTAGAGGCAATAATAAAGTTATTATTTATTTCCTTATTTCATGATAAATGTTTATTATTCATGCTAGAATTGTATTAATCGGAAACATAATACATGTGTGAATACATAGACAAACGGAGTGTCACTAGTATGCCTCTACTTGACTAGCTCGTTAATCAAAGATGGTTATGTTTCCTAACCATGAACAAAGTGTTGTTATTTGATTAACGAGGTCACATCATTAGTTGAATGATCTGATTGACATGACCCATTCCATTAGCTTAGCACACGATCGTTTAGTATGTTGCTATTGCTTCCTTCATGACTTATACATGTTCCTATGACTATGAGATTATGCAACTCCTGTTTGCCGGAGGAACACTTTGGGTGCTACCAAACGTCACAACGTAACTGGGTGATTATAAAGGAGCATTACAGGTGTCTCCAAAGGTAGATGTTGGGTTGGCGTATTTCGAGATTAGGATTTGTCACTCCGATTGTCGGAGAGGTATCTCTGGGCCCTCTCGGTAATGCACATCACATAAGCCTTGCAAGCATTGCAACTAAATAGTTAGTTGCGAGATGATGTATTACGGAACGAGTAAAGAGACTTGCCGGTAACGAGATTGAACTAGGTATTGGATACCGACGATCGAATCTCGGGCAAGTAACATACCGATGACAAAGGGAACAACGTATGTTGTTATGCTGTCTGACCGATAAAGATCTTCATAGAATATGTAGGAGCCAATATGGGCATCCAGGTCCCGCTATTGGTTATTGACTGGAGACGTGTCTCGGTCATGTCTACATTGTTCTCGAACCCGTAGGGTCCGCACGCTTAAGGTTACGATGACAGTTATATTATGAGTTTATGCATTTTGATGTACCGAATGTTGTTCGGAGTCCCGGATGTGATCATGGACATGACGAGGAGTCTCAAAATGGTCGAGACGTAAAGATTGATATATTGGAAGCCTATATTTGGATATCGGAAGTGTTCCGGGTGAAATCGGGATTTTACCGGGTTACCGGGAGGTTACCGGAACCCCCCGGGAGCCATATGGGCCTTCATGGGCCTTAGTGGAAAGGAGAAAGGGGCAGCCCAAGGTGGCTGCGCCACTTCCCCCTCCCCTAGTCCTATTAGGACTAGGAGAAGGTGGCCGGCCCCCCTCTCTCTCTTTCCCCCCCTTGGGGAATCCTAGTTGGAATAGGATTGGGGGGGGGTAGTCCTACTCCCGGAAGGAGTAGGACTCCTCCTGCGCCTCTCTCCCTGGCCGGCGCCCCCCTCCCCCCTTGGCTCCTTTATATACTGAGGTAGAGGCACCCTAGAACACACAAGTTGATCCACGTGATCTATTCCTTAGCCGTGTGCGGTGCCCCCTGCCACCATATACCTCGATAATACTGTAGCGGAGTTTAGGCGAAGCCCTGCTGCTGTAGTACATCAAGATCGTCACCACGCCGTCGTGCTGACGGAACTCTTCCCCGACACTTTGCTGGATCGGAGTCCGGGGATCGTCATCGAGCTGAACGTGTGCTCGAACTCGGAGGTGCCGTAGTTTCGGTGCTTGATCGGTAGGATCGTGAAGACGTACGACTACTTCCTCTACGTCGTGTCATCGCTTCCGCAGTCGGTCTGCGTTGGGTACGTAGACAACACTCTCCCCCTCGTTGCTATGCATCACATGATCTTGCGTGTGCGTAGAAAATTTTGAAATTACTACGAAACCCAACAGTGGTATCAGAGCCTAGGTTATTTATGTTGATGTTATATGCACGAGTAGAACACAAGTGAGTTGTGGACGATACAAGTCATACTGCCTACCAGCATGTCATACTTTGGTTCGGCGGTATTGTTGGATGAAGACGACCCGGACCAACCTTACGCGTACGCTTACGCGAGACCGGTTCCCTCGACGTGCTTTGCACATAGATGGCTTGCGGGCGACTGTCTCTCCAACTTTAGTTGAACCAAGTATGGCTACGCCCGGTCCTTGCGAAGGTTAAAACGGAGTCTATTTGACAAACTATCGTTGTGGTTTTGATGCGTAGGTGAGATTGGTTCTTGCTTAAAGCCCATAGCAGCCACGTAAAACTTGCAACAACAAAGTAGAAGACGTCTAACTTGTTTTTGCAGGGCATGTTGTGATGTGATATGGTCAAGGCATGATTCTAAATTTTATTGTATGAGATGATCATGTTTTGTAACCAAGTTATCGGCAACTGGCAGGAGCCATATGGTTGTCGCTTTATTGTATGCAATGCAATCGCGATGTAATGCTTTACTTTATTACTAAGCGGTAGTGATAGTCGTAGAAGCATAAGATTGGCGAGACGACAACAATGCTACGATGGAGATCAAGGTGTCGCGCCGGTGACGATGGTGATCATGACGGTGCTTCGGAGATGGAGATCACAGGCACAAGATGATGATGGCCATATCATATCACTTATATTGATTGCATGTGATGTTTATCTTTTATGCATCTTATCTTGCTTTGATTGACGGTAGCATTATAAGATGATCTCTCACTAAATTATCGAGAAGTGTTCTCCCTGAGTATGCACCGTTGCGAAAGTTCTTCGTGCTGAGACACCACGTGATGATCGGGTGTGATAGGCTCTACGTTCAAATACAACGGGTGCAAAACAGTTGCACACGCGGAATACTCAGGTTATACTTGACGAGCCAAGCATATACAGATATGGCCTCGGAACACGAAGACCGAAAGGTCGAGCGTGAATCATATAGTAGATATGATCAACATAGTGATGTTCACCAATGAAACTGCTCCATCTCACGTGATGATCGGACATGGTTTAGTTGATTTGGATCACGTGATCACTTAGATGATTAGAGGGATGTCTATCTAAGTGGGAGTTCTTAAGTAATATGATTAATTGAACTTTAATTATCATGAACTTAGTCCTGGTAGTATTAGCATATCTATGTTGTAGATCAATAGCTCGCGTTGTTGCTTTCATATGCTTATTTTGATATGTTCCTAGAGAAAATTGTGTTGAAAGATGTTAGTAGCAATGATGCGGATTGGATCCGTGATCTGAGGTTTATCCTCATTGCTGCACAGAAGAATTATGTCCTTGATGCACCGCTAGGCAACAGACCTATTGCAGGAGCAGATGCAGACGTTATGAACGTTTGGCTAGCTCAATATGATGACTACTTGATAGTTTAAGTGCACCATGCTTAACGGCTTAGAATCGGGACTTCAAAGACGTTTTGAACGTCATGGACCATATGAGATGTTCCAGGAGTTGAAGTTAATATTTCAAGCAAATACCCGAGTTGAGAGATATGAAATCTCCAACAAGTTCTATAGCTAAAAGATGGAGGAGAATCGCTCAACTAGTGAGCATGTGCCCAGATTGTCTGAGTACAACAATCGCTTGAATCAAGTGGGAGTTAATCTTCCAGATAAGATAGTGATTGACAGAATTCTCTAGTCACCATCACCAAGTTAGTAGAACTTCGTGATGAACTATAATATGCAAGGGATAACGGAAACAACTCCCAAGCTCTTCGTGATGCTGAAATCAACGAAGATAGAAATAAAAAAAAGCATCAAGTGTTGATGGTTGACAAGACCACTAGTTTCAAGAAAAGGGCAAAGGAAAGAAGGGGAACTTCAAGAAGAACAGCAAGCAAGTTGCTGCTCAAGTGAAGAAGCCCAAGTCTGGTCCTAAGCCTGAGACTAAGTGCTTCTACTGCAAAGGGACTGGTCACTGGAAGCGGATCTACCCCAAGTGATTGGCGGATAAGAAGGATGGCAAAGTGAACATAAGTATATTTGATATACATGTTATTGATGTGTACTTTACTAGTGTTTATAGCAAACCCTCAGTATTTGATACTAGTTCAGTTGCTAAGATTAGTAACTCGAAACGGGAGTTGCAAAATAAACAGAGACTAGTTAAGGGTGAAGTGACGATGTGTGTTGGAAGTGGTTCCAAGATTGATATGATCATCATCGTACACTCCCTATAATTTCGGGATTAGTGTTGAACCTAAATAAGTGTTATTTGGTGTTTGTGTTGAGCATGAATATGATTTGATCATGTTTATTGTAATACGGTTATTCATTTAAGTAAGAGAATAAATTGTTGTTCTGTTTACATGAATAAAACCTTATATGGTTACACACCCAATGAAAATAGTTCGTTGGATCTCGATCGTAGTGATACACATAATCATAATATTGAAACCAAAAGATGCAAAGTTAATAATGATAGTGCAACTTATTTGTAGCACTGCCGTTTAGGTCATATTGGTGTAAAGCGCATGAAGAAACTCCATGCTGATGGGCTTTTGGAATCACTTGATTATGAATCAATTGATGCTTGCGAACCATGTCTCATGGGCAAGATGACTGAGACTCTGTTCTTAGGAATAATGGAGCGAGCAACAGATTTGTTGGAAATCATACATACTGATGTATGTGGTACGATGAATATTGAGGCTCGCGACAGGTATCATTATTTTCTGAACTTCACAGATAATTTGAGCAGATGTGGGTGTATCTACTTGATGAAACATAAGTCTGAAACATTTGAACAGTTCAAAGAATTTCAGAGTGAAGTGGAAAATCATCGTGACAAGAAAATAAAAGCTTCTACGATATGATCGTAGAGGTAAAATATTTGAGTTACGAGTTTGATCTTCAGTTAAAACAATGTGAAATAGTTTTACTACTCACGCCACTTGGAACACCACAGCATAATGGTGTGTCCGAACATTATAACCGTACTTTATTAGATATGGTGCGATCTATGATGTCTCTTTTCGATCTACCACTATCGTTTTGGGGTTATGCATTAGAGATAGCTGCATTCACGTTAAATAAGGGCACCATCTAAGTCCGTTGAGACGACAACAATCTGAACTGTGGTTTGGAAAGAAACCAAAGTTGTCGTTTCTTAAAGTTTGGGGTTGCGATGCTTATGTGAAAAAGTTTCATCCTGATAAGCTCAAACTCAAATCGGAGAAGTGCGTCTTCATAGGATATCCAAAGGAAACTATTGGATACACCTTCTATCACAGATCCGAAGGCAAGACATTCGTTGCTAAGAATGGATCCTTTCTAGAGAAGGAGTTTCTCTCGAAAGAAGTGAGTGGGAGGAAAGTAGAACTTGACGAGGTAGCTGTACCTGCTCCCTTATTGGAAAGTAGTTCATCACAGAAATCTGTTCCTGTGACTACTACACCAATTAGTGAGGAAGCTAATGATGATGATCATGTAACTTCAGATCAAGTTACTACCGAATCTCATAGGTAAACCAGAGTAAGATCCGCACTAGAGTGGTACGGTAATCCTGTTCTGGAGGTCATGTTACTTGACTATGACGAACCTACGAACTATGAGGAAGCAATCATGAGCCCAGATTCCGATAAATGGTTTGAGGCCATGAAATCTGAGATATGATCCATGTATGAGAACAAAGTATGAACTTTGGTTGACTTGCCCGATGATCGGCAAGCAATTGAGAATAAATGGATCTTCAAGAGGAAGACGGACGCTGATAGTAGTGTTACTATCTACAAAGCTAGAATTGTCGCAAAAAGGGTTTTTCGACAAGTTCAAAGTGTTGAATACGATGAGAGTTTCTCACTTGTATCTATGCTTAAGTCTGTCCGAATCATGTTAGCAATTGCCGCGTTTTATGAAATTTGGCAAATGGATAAACAAAACTGCATTCCTTAATAGATTTATTAAAGAAGAGTTGTATATGATACAACCAGAAGGTTTTGTCAATCCTAAAGGTGCTAACAAAATATGCAATCTCCAGCGATCCATCTATGGACTGGTGCAAGCATCTCGGAGTTGGAATATACGCTTTGATAAGTTGATCAAAGCATAAAGTTTTATGCAGACTTGCGGTGAAGCCTGTATTTACAAGAAAGTGAGTGGGAGCACTACAGCATTTCTGATAAGTATATGTGATTGACATATTGTTGATCGGAAATAATGTAGAATTATTCTGTAAAGCATAAAGGAGTATTTGAAAGGAGTTTTTCAAAGAAAGACTTCAGTGAAGCTGCTTACATATTGAGCTTCAAGATCTATAAAGATAGATCAAGACGCTTGATAAGTTTTTTCAATGAGTACATACCTTGACAAGATTTTGAAGTAGTTCAAAATAAAGCAGTCAAAGAAAGAGTTCTTGCCTGTATTACAAGGTGTGAAGTTGAGTAAGACTCAAAGCCCGACCACGGCAGAAGATAGAAAGAGAATGAAAGTCATTCCCTATGCCTTGGCCATAGGTTCTATAAAGTATGTCATGCTGTATACCAGATCTATTGTATACCCTGCACTGATTTAGCAAGGGAGTACGATAGTGATCTAGAAGTAGATCACTGGACAGCGGTCAGAATTATCCTTAGTAAAATAAGGATATGTTTCTCGATTATGGACGTGACAAAAAGGTTCGTCGTAAAAAGTTACGTCGATGCAAGTTTTGACACAGATCTGGATGACTCTAAGTCTCGATCTAGATACATATTGAAAGTGGGAGCAATTAGCTAGAGTAGCTCCATGCAGAGCATTGTAGACATAGAATTCGCAAAATACTTACGGATCTGTATGTGACAGACCCGTTGACTAATATTATCTCACAAGCAAAACATGATCACACCTTAGTACTCTTTGGGTGTTAATCACATAAACAATGTGAACTAGATTATTGACTCTAGTAAACCCTTTGGGTGTTGGTCACATATCGATGTGGACTATGGGTATTAATCACATAGTGATGTGAAGTATTGCTGTTAAATCACATGGCGATGTGAACTAGATTATTGACTCTAGTGCAAGTGGGAGACTGAAGGAAATATGCCCTAGAGGCAATAATAAAGTTATTATTTATTTCTGTTTATTATTCATGCTAGAATTGTATTAATCGGAAACATAATACATGTGTGAATACATAGACAAACAGAGTGTCACTAGTATGCCTCTACTTGACTAGCTCGTTAATCAAAGATGGTTATGTTTCCTAACCATGAACAAAGTGTTGTTATTTGATTAACGAGGTCACATCATTAGTTGAATGATCTGATTGACATGACCCATTCCATTAGCTTAGCACACGATCGTTTAGTATGTTGCTATTGCTTCCTTCATGACTTATACATGTTCCTATGACTATGAGATTATGCAACTCCCGTTTGCCGGAGGAACACTTTGGGTGCTACCAAACGTCACAACATAACTGGGTGATTATAAAGGAGCATTACAGGGGTCTCCAAAGGTAGATGTTGGGTTGGCGTATTTCGAGATTAGGATTTGTCACTCCGATTGTCGGAGAGGTATCTCTGGGCCCTCTCGGTAATGCACATCACATAAGCCTTGCAAGCATTGCAACTAAATAGTTAGTTGCGAGATGATGTATTACGGAATGAGTAAAGAGACTTGCCGGTAACGAGATTGAACTAGGTATTGGATACCGACGATCGAATCTCGGGCAAGTAACATACCGATGACAAAGGGAACAATGTATGTTGTTATGCGGTCTGACCGATAAAGATCTTCGTAGAATATGTAGGAGCCAATATGGGCATCCAGGTCCCGCTATTGGTTATTGACCGGAGACGTGTCTCGGTCATGTCTACATTGTTCTCGAACCCGTAGGGTCCGCACGTTTAAGGTTACGATGACAGTTATATTATGAGTTTATGCATTTTGATGTACCGAATGTTGTTCGGAGTCCCGGATGTGATCATGGACATGACGAGGAGTCTCGAAATGGTCGAGACGTAAAGATTGATATATTGGAAGCCTATATTTGGATATCGGAAGTGTTCCGGGTGAAATCGGGATTTTACCGGGTTACCGGGAGGTTGCCGGAACCCCCCGGGAGCCATATGGGCCTTCATGGGCCTTAGTGGAAAGGAGAAAGGGGCAGCCCAAGGTGGCTGCGCCACTTCCCCCTCCCCTAGTCCTATTAGGACTAGGAGAAGGTGGCCGACCCCCCTCTCCCTCTTTCCCCCTTTGGGAATCCTAGTTGGAATAGGATTGGAGGGGAGTCCTACTCCCGGAAGGAGTAGGACTCCTCCTGCGCCTCTCTCCCTGGCCGGCGCCCCTCCCCCCCTTGGCTCCTTTATATACTGAGGTAGAGGCACCCTAGAACACAAGTTGATCCACGTGATCTATTCCTTAGCCGTGTGCGGTGCCCCCTGCCACCATATACCTCGATAATACTGTAGCGGAGTTTAGGCGAAGCCCTGCTGCTGTAGTACATCAAGATCGTCACCACGCCGTCGTGCTGACGGAACTCTTCCCCGACACTTTGCTGGATCGGAGTCCGGGGATCGTCATCGAGCTGAACGTGTGCTCGAACTCAGAGGTGCCGTAGTTTCGGTGCTTGATCGGTTGGATCGTGAAGACGTACGACTACTTCCTCTACGTCGTGTCATCGCTTCCGCAGTCGGTCTGCGTTGGGTACGTAGACAACACTCTCCCCCTCGTTGCTATGCATCACATGATCTTGCTGTGCGTAGGAAATTTTTTGAAATTACTACGAAACCCAACAGTCTGGACTAAGCCTGAAACTGAGTGCTTCTACTGCAAGCAGACTGGTCACTGGAAGCGGAACTGCCTCAAGTATTTGGCGGATAAGAAGGATGGCAAGGTGAACAAAGGTATATGTGATATACATGTTATTGATGTGTACCTTACTAATGCTCGCAGTAGCACCTGGGTATTTGATACTGGTTCTGTTGCTAATATTTGCAACTCGAAACAGGGACTACGGATAAGCGAAGATTGGCTAAGGACGAGGTGACGATGCGCGTGGGAAATGGTTCCAAAGTCGATGTGATCGCGGTCGGCACGCTACCTCTACATCTACCTTCGGGATTAATATTAGACCTAAATAATTGTTATTTGGTGCCAGCGTTGAGCATGAACATTATATCTGGATCTTGTTTAATGCGAGACGGTTATTCATTTAAATCAGAGAATAATGGTTGTTCTATTTATATGAGTAATATCTTTTATGGTCATGCACCCTTGAAGAGTGGTCTATTTTATTGAATCTCGATAGTAGTAACACACATATTCATAATGTTGAAGCCAAAAGATGCAGAGTTGATAATGATAGTGCAACTTATTTGTGGCACTGCCGTTTAGGTCATATCGGTGTAAAGCGCATGAAGAAACTCCATACCGATGGACTTTTGGAACCTCTTGATTATGAATCACTTGGTACTTGCGAACCGTGCCTCATGGGCAAGATGACTAAAACACGTTCTCCGGTACAAATGGAGAGAGCAACAGATTTGTTGGAAATCATACATACAGATGTATGTGGTCCGATGAATGTTGAGGCTCGTGGCGGATATCGTTATTTTCTCACCTTCACAGATGACTTAAGCAGATATGGGTATATCTACTTAATGAAACATAAGTCTGAAACTTTGAAAAGTTCAAAGAATTTCAGAGTGAAGTTGAAAATCATCGTAACAAGAAAATAAAAGTTCTACGATCTGATCGTGGAGGAGAATATTTGAGTTACGAGTTTGGTGTACATTTGAAACAATGTGGAATAGTTTCGCAACTCACGCCCCCGGAACACCTCAGCGTAATGGTGTGTCCGAACGTCGTAATCGTACTTTACTTGATATGGTGCGATCTATGATGTCTCTTACAAATTTACCGCTATCATTTTGGGGTTATGCTTTAGAGACGGCCGCATTCACGTTAAATAGGGCACCATCAAAATCCGTTGAGACGACACCTTATGAACTATGGTTTGGCAAGAAACCAAAGTTGTCGTTTCTTAAAGTTTGGGGCTGCGATGCTTATGTGAAAAAGCTTCAACCTGATAAGCTCGAACCCAAATCGGAGAAATGTGTCTTCATAGGATACCCAAAGGAGACTGTTGGGTACACCTTCTATCACAGATCCAGGCAAGACATTCGTTGCTAAGAATGGATCCTTTCTAGAGAAGGAGTTTCTCTCGAAAGAAGTGAGTGGGAGGAAAGTAGAACTTGATGAGGTAACGTACCTGCTCCCTTATTGGAAAGTAGTACATCACAGAAACCTGTTTCTGTGACACCTACACCAATTAAGGAGGAAGCTAATGATAATGATCATGAAACTTCAGAACAAGTTACTACTGAACCTCGTAGATCAACCAGAGTAAGATCCGCACCAGAGTGGTACGGTAATCCTGTTCTGGAAGTCATGCTACTAGATCATGATGAACCTACGAACTATGAAGAAGCGATGGTGAGCCCAGATTCCGCAAAATGGCTTGAAGCCATGAAATCTGAGATGGGATCCATGTATGAGAACAAAGTATGGACGGTTGACTTGCCCAATGATCGGCAAGCAATTGAAAATAAATGGATCTTCAAGAAGAAGACTGATGCTGACGGTAATGTACTGTCTACAAAGCTCGACTTGTCGCAAAGGTTTTCGACAGTTCAAGGGGTTGACTACGATGAGACCTTCTCACCCGTAAGCGATGCTTAAGTCTGTCCGAATCATGTTAGCAATTGCCGTTTTATGATTATGATTGGCAGATGGATGTCAAACTGCATTCCTGAATGGATTTCTGGAAGAAGAGTTGTATATGATGCAACCGGAGGTTTTGTCGATCCAAAGGGAGCTAACAAAGTGTGCAAGCTCCAGCGATCCATTTATGGACTGGTGCAAGCCTCTCGGAGTTGGAATAAACGCTTTGATAGTGTGATCAAAGCATTTGGTTTTATACAGACTTTTGGAGAAGCCTGTATTTACAAGAAAGTGAGTGGGAGCTCTGTAGCATTTCTGATATTATATGTGGATGACATATTGCTGATTGGAAATGATATAGAATTTCTGGATAGCATAAAGGGATACTTGAATAAGAGTTTTTCAATGAAAGACCTCGGTGAAGCTGCTTACATATTAGGCATAAAGATCTATAGAGATAGATCAAGACGCTTAATTGGACTTTCACAAAGCACATACCTTGACAAGATTTTGAAGAAGTTCAAAATGGATCAAGCAAAGAAAGGGTTCTTGCCTGTGTTACAAGGTGTGAAGTTGAGTCAGACTCAATGCCCGACCACTGCAGAAGATAGAGAGAAAATGAAAGATGTTCCCTATGCTTCAGTCATAGGCTCTATCATGTATGCAATGTTGTGTACCAGACCTGATGTGTGCCTTGCTATAAGTCTAGCAGGAAGGTACCAAAGTAATCCAGGAGTGGATCACTGGACAGCGGTCAAGAATATCCTGAAATACCTGAAAAGGACTAAGGATATGTTTCTCGTTTATGGAGGTGACAAAGAGCTCATCGTAAACGTTACGTTGATGCAAGCTTTGACACTGATCCCGGAATTCGAAATCCAAACCGATACGTGTTTACATTGAACGGTGGAGCTGTCAGTTGGTGCAGTTCTAAACAAAGCGTCGTGGCACGGGATCTACATGTGAAGCGGAGTACATAGCTGCTTCGGAAGCAGCAAATGAAGGAGTCTGGATGAAGGAGTTCATATCCGATCTAGGTGTCATACCTAGTGCATTCGGGTCCAATGAAAATCTTTTGTGACAATACTGGAGCAATTGCCTTGGCAAAGGAATCCAGATTTCACAAGAGAACCAAGCACATCAAGAGACGCTTCAATTCCATCCGGGATCTAGTCCAGGTGGAGACATAGAGATTTGCAAGAATACATACGGATCTGAATGTAGCAGACCCGTTGACTAAGCCTCTTCCACGAGCAAAACATGATCAGCACCAAGGCTCCATGGGTGTTAGAATCATTACTGTGTAATCTAGATTATTGACTCTAGTGCAAGTGGGAGACTGAAGGAAATATGCCCTAGAGGCAATAATAAAAGTTATTATTTATTTCCTTATATCATGATAAATGTTTATTATTCATGCTAGAATTGTATTAACCAGAAACGTAATACATGTGTGAATACATAGACAAACAGAGTGTCACTAGTATGCCTCTACTTGACTAGCTCGTTGATCAAAGATGGTTATGTTTCCTAACCATAGACATGAGTTGTCATTTTATTAACGATATCACATCATTAGGAGAATGATGTGATTGACTTGACCCATTCCATTAGCTTAGCACCCGATCGTTTAGTATGTTGCTATTGCTTTCTTCATGACTTATACATGTTCCTATGACTATGAGATTATGCAACTCCCATTTGCTGGAGGAACACTTTGTGTGCTACCAAACGTCACAACGTAACTGGGTGATTATAAAGGAGCTCTACAGGTGTCTCCAAAGGTACATGTTGGGTTGGCGTATTTCGAGATTAGGATTTGTCACTCCGATTGTCGGAGAGGTATCTCTGGGCCCTCTTGGTAATGCACATCACATAAGCCTTGCAAGCATTGCGACTAATGAGTTAGTTGCGGGATGATGGATTACGGAACAAGTAAAGAGACTTGCCGGTAACGAGATTGAACTAGGTATAGGATACCGATGATCGAATCTCGGGCAAGTAACATACCGATGACAAAGGGAACAACGTATGTTGTTATGCGGTCTGACCGATAAAAGATCTTCGTAGAATATGTAGGAGCCAATATGAACATCCAGGTTCCGCTATTGGTTATTAACCGGAGACGTGTCTCGGTCATGTCTACATTGTTCTCGAACCCGTAGGGTCCGCACGCTTAAAGTTACGATGACAGTTATATTATGAGTTTATGCATTTTGATGTACCGAAGTTTGTTCGGAGTCCCGGATATGATCACGGACATGACGAGGAGTCTCGAAATGATTGAGACATAAAGATTGATATATTGGAAGCCTATATTTGGATATCGGAAGTGTTCCGGGTGAAATCGGGACTTTACTGGAGTACCGAGAGGTTACCGGAACCCTCGGGAGGTATATGGGCCTTAGTGGGACTTAGTGGAAGAAGAGTAGAGGCGGCCAGGGCTGGGCCGCGCGCCCCTCCACCCCTAGTCCGAATAGGACAAGGAGAGAGGGGGCCGACGCCCCCCTCCTTCTCTCTCTCTCTTTTCCCACCTCACGAATCCTATTCCAACTAGGAAGGGGGGGGAGTCCTACTCCTGGAGGGAGTAGGACTCCTCCTGGCGCGCCCTATGATGGCCGGCCGGCCTCCCCCTCTTGAACCTTTATATACGGAGGCAGGGGCACCCCATAGAGACACAAGTTGATCCACGTGATCATATTCTTAGCCGTGTGCGGTGCCCCCTTCCACCATAGTCCTCGATAATATTGTAGCGGTGCTTAGGCGAAGCCCTGCGACGGTAGTACATCAAGATCGTCACCACGCCGTCGTGCTGACGGAACTCTTCCCCGACACTTTGCTGGATCGGAGTCCAGGGATCGTCATCGAGCTGAACGTGTGCTAGAACTCGGAGGTGCCGTAGTTTCGGTGCTTGATCGGTCGGGCCGTGGAGACGTATGACTACATCAACCAAACGCTTCCGTTGTCGATCTACAAGGGTACGTAGATCATACTCTCCCCTCTCGTTGCTATGCATCACCATGATCTTGCATGGGCGTAGGATATTTTTTGAAATTACTACATTCCCCAACAGTTCCTGCAAGTTAGCGCAAGGAAGGGCATCGGTCGCCGTGGTGATTGCTGATTCGCTTCTGGTGTGTGAGAGGGGACTCCCTACTGCGGAGAGCCCCCGGGGCGTGTACAGCCCCGCCCTGACACGTGGCTTGCACGGCAGGGCTAGACTGGGTATGTATGGGCACTCGTGAGCCAGCGCGGGACCCAAGAGGCCCTACCTCAAGGCGGGTTGCGCCTGGTCTTGGTTCTTGTTCGCTGTGTTGGTCCTGCGAGGTGGTCAGGCAACCTGCGCCGAACGAATCTCCTGAGGTTATCTTATGAGAAAGATAAGAAACAACGGCCCCAGGAGGTGACGTGAACGGGGCCAGCCCGCCAGACAGAGCTCAGCCGCTGGATTTATCGATGCTGTAGGGACAGGCCCGAGGATAGACGCCGTGCTTAACTTACTCACGCGAAGGGTCCTGAAGAAAGACGACCGGCACATGGCTCCCGCGATGGGCGACAATCAAGTAGGTGATAGTCATAGATAGATTAAGCATGAAAGGCAACTGATACGTCTCCAATGTATCTATAATTTTTGATTGCTCCATGCTATATTACCTACTGTTTTGGACTATATTGGGCTTTACTTTGCACTTTTATATTATTTTTGGGACTAACCTATTAACCGGAAGCCCAGCCCAGAATTGCTGTTTTTTGCCTATTTTAGTGTTTCGGAGAAACAGAATATCAAACAGAGTCCCAACGGAATGAAACCTTCGGGAACGTGATTTTCTCACAGAATCTCAATACAATGTTCTCCCCCTCTCTCGTGGAGATCTATTCAATGTAATCTTCTTTTTGTGGTGTGTTTGTTGAGACCGATGAATTGTGGGTTTATGATCAAGTCTATCTATGAATAATATTTGAATCTTCTCTGAATTCTTTTATGTATGATTGGTTATCTTTGCAAGTCTCTTCAAATTATCAGTTTGGTTTGGCCTACTAGATTGGTTGTTATTGCCATGGGAGAAGTGCTTAGCTTTGGGTTCGATCTTGTGGTGTCCTTTCCCAGTGACAGAAGGGGAAGCAAGGCACGTATTGTATTGTTGCCATCGAGGATAACAAGATGGGGTTTTTATCATATTGCATGAAACTATCCCTCCACATCATGTCATCTTGCTTAAGGCGTTACTCTGTTTTAACTTAATACTCTAGATGCATGCTGGATAGCGGTCGATGAGTGGAGTAATAGTAGTAGATGCAGGCAGGAGTCAGTCTACTTGTCTCGGAGGTGATGCCTATATACATGATCATACCTAGATATTCTCATAACTATGCTCAATTCTGTCAATTGCTCAACAGTAATTTGTTCACCCACCGTAGAATACTTATGCTCTTGAGAGAAGCCACTAGTGAAACATATGGCCCCCGGGTCTCTTTCTCATCATATTAATCTCCATCACTTTATTATTGCTTTGCTTTTACTTTGCCTTTTACTTTTCACTTTGCATCTCTATACCAAAAATACTAAAAATATTATTTATCATCTCTATCAGATCTCACTTTCGTAAGTGACCATGAAGGGATTGACAACCCCTAAGCGTGTTGGTTGCGTTGAGCTATTGTTTTTGTGTAGGTACGAGGGACTCGCGCGTAGCCTCCTACTGGATTGATACCTTGGTTCTCAAAAACTGGGGGAAATACTTATGCTACTTTGCTGCATCATCCTCTCCTCTTCGGGATCCAACGCAGTGCTCAAGAGGTAGCAAGAAGAATTTCTGGCGCCGTTGCCGGGGAGTCTGCGCAAAAGTCAACATACCAAGTACCCATCACAATCCCTATCTCCCGCATTACATTATTTGCCATTAGCCTCTCATTTTCCTCTCTCCCACTTCACCCTTGCCGTTTTATTCGCCCTCTCTCTCTATCATCCCTCTCTTTCTCTATTTGCCTCTTTTACCCGTTTGCCTTTTTTTTGCTCGCTTGTCGTCGTGGCTAGTCTCATATATTCTCCGTTGTCTCCCGAGAATGAAGTTCTAAATTTTAAACAAAGGGAGGGAGAAAATCTAAGAGATGCTTGGTATAGAATTTGCAATGCTCAAAATAGATCTACCAGGAAGCAATCTACTTCAATTCTTGTCCGCAATTTTTATGTAGGTGCTAGTCCTTGGTATAGATATATCCTTGATACCATTACCGGAGAGAATTTCTTGGGTAGCCATACTTTTGATTCTTATAATGCTATGATAAATTTATTTGGCTCACCACCTCTTTTGGTTAATGGAACTATGTTAACTTTGGAGCATGTTATGCAAAGACTTGAAATTATTGAAAATAAAGTTGCTACAATTGAATTAATTGAAAGTCTAGATAAAAAGATCCACAATCAAATTACCCAATATGGATCTAAGGTAGGAATGACTTTGAAAAATATTAAGGAAAAGGAACCCATAGTTAGTGAGAAAATAAATCTAGATTCCACTAGAATCGATAAACTTGAGGGTATCATTACAAACTTGGGAACCGCTTTTTCTTCCGTAAAGAATACTCCAAGTCCTCCTACTAAAATTTCCAGGCTTATGTATGTTCCTAAAAATAAGGGTGAATCATCTAGTAAGGAAACTGTGGATCTTAAATCTATAAGTATTCATCCCAATCTTTTTGCTATCATTAAGGAACCAATTGCTACAAATGAATTTTTTGATCTTGTGCCTAAGAGTTTGATAATCACTAGAAAGAAAGAAATTCCTAAGGGATATAGATGCCTCATTGAAGAATTGCCTACCAAAGATGGCAATACCTAGATCTATTCTTGCTTGTTATGCCTAGCTAGGGGCGTTAAACGATAGCGCTTGTTGGGAGGCAACCCAATTTTATTTTTATTCCTTGCGTTTTGCTCCTGTTTAGTAATAAATAAATTATTTAGCCTCTTTTTTGGTTGTGCTTTTTGTGCATAATTAGTGTTTGTGCCAAGTAGAACCGTTGGGAAGACTTGGGGAAAGTCTTGTTGAACTTGCTGTAAAAAACAGAAACTTTAGCGCTCACGAGAACTGCTGTCATTTTTCTTTGGAGAGTGCTATTTAGTTAATTATTTTTGCAGATGATTAATAGATAAATTCCTCACGTCCAGCAATTTATTTTAGAATTTTTGGGGTTCCAGATATTGAGCTAGCTACAGATTACTACAGACTGTTCTGTTTTTAACAGATTCTGTTTTTCGTGTGTTGTTTGCTTATTTTGATGAATCTATGGCTAGTAAAATAGTTTATAAACCATAGAGAAGTTGGAATACAGTAGGTTTAACACCAATATAAATAAAGAATGAGTTCATTACAGTACCTTGAAGTGGTCTTTTGTTTTCTTTCGCTAACGGAGCTCACGAGATTTTCTACTTTAAGTTTTGTGTTGTGAAGTTTTCAAGTTTTGGGTAAATATTTGATGGATTATGGAACAAGGAGTGGCAAGAGCCTAAGCTTGGGGATGCCCGTGGCACCCCCAAGATAATCTAAGGACACCTAAAAGCCAAAGCTTGGGGATGCCCCGGAAGGCATCCCCTCTTTCGTCTACTTCTATCGGTAACTTTACTTAGAGCTATATTTTTATTCACCACATGATATGTGTTTTGCTTGGAGCGTCTTTTATGATTTGAGTCTTTGCTTGTTAGTCTACCACAATCGTCCTTTCTGTACACACCTTTCGAGAGAGCCATACATGATTTGGAATTTGATAGAATACTCTATGTGCTTCACTTATATCTTTTGAGCTCTATAGTTTTACTCTAGTGCTTCACTTATATCTTTTGAGTTTTATAGTTTTGCTCTAGTGCTTAACTTATATCTTTTAGAGCACGGTGGTGGATTTGTTTTATAGAAACTATTGATCTCTCATGCTTCACTTAGATTATTTTGAGAGTCTTAATAGCATGGTAATTTGCTTAATAATAATATGCTTGGTATTCAAGATTTGTAAAACTTTCTTTTGAGTGCGTTGAATACTAAGAAAAAATTGATGCTTGATAATTGTTTTGAGATATGAGGATGGTGATATTAGAGACATGCTAGTTGAGTAGTTGTGAATTTGAGAAATGCTTGTGTTAAAGTTTGTGATTCCTGTAGCATGCACGTATGGTGAACCGTTATATGATGAAGTCGGAGCATGATTTATTTATTGATTGTCTTCCTTATGAGTGGCGGTCGGGGACGAGCGATGGTCTTTTCCTACCAATCTATCCCCCTAGGAGCATGCGCGTAATACTTTGCTTTGCTAACTTCTAGATTTTTGCAATAAGTATATGACTTCTTTTTGACTAATGTTGAGTCCATGGATTATACGCACTTTCCTTCCTTGCACCATTGCTAGCCTCTCTAATACCGCACACTTTTCACCGGTATCATACACCCACCAAATACCTTCCTCAAAACAGCCACCATACCTACCTATCATGGCATTTCCATAGCCATTCCGAGATATATTGCCATGCAACTTTCCACCGTTCCTTTCATTATGACACGCTCCATCATGGTCATATTGCTAGCATGATCATGTAGTTGACATCGTATTTGTGGCAAAGCCACCGTTCATAATTCTTTCATACATGTCACTCTTGATTCATTGCATATCCCGGTACACCGCTGAAGGCATTCATATAGAGTCATATTTTGTTCTAAGTATTGAGTTGTAAGAAAAATAAAAAGTGTGATGATCATCATTTTTAGAGCATTGTCCCAAGTGAGGAAAGGATGATGGAGACTATGATTCCCCCACAAGTCGGGATGAGACTCCGGACGAAAAATAAAAAAAAGAGGCCATAAAAAAGAGAAAAGGCTCAAAAAATGAGAGAAAAAGAGAGAAGGGACAATGTTACTATCCTTTTACCACACTTGTGCTTCAAAGTAGCACCATGATCTTCATGATAGAGAGTCTCTCATTCTGTCACTTTCATATGCTAGTGGGAATTATTCATTATAGAACTTGGCTTGTATATTCCAATGATGGGCTTCCTCAAAATGCCCTAGGTCTTCGTGAGCAAGCGAGTTGGATGCACACCCACTTAGTTTCTTTTGTTGAGCTTTCATATACTTATAGCTCTAGTGCATCCGTTGCATGGCAATCCATACTCACTCACATTGATATCTACTGATGGGCATCTCCATAGCTCGTTGATACGCCTAGTTGATGTGAGACTATCTTCCCCTCTTTTTGTATTCTCCACAACCACCATTCTATTCCACATATAGTGCTATATACATGGCTCATGCTCATGTATTGCGTGAAGATCAAAAAAGTTTTGAAAATGTCAAAAGTATCAAACAATTGCTTGGCTTGTCATCGGGATTGTGCATGATTTAAATACTTTGTGTGGTGAAGATAGAGCATAGCCAGACTATATGATTTTGTAGGGATAGCTTTCTTTGGCCATGTTATTTTGAGAAGACATAATTGCTTTGTTAGTATGCTTGAAGTATTATTATTTTTATGTCAACATGAACTTTTGTCTTGAATCTTTTGAATCTGAATATTCATACCACAATTAAGAAGATTTACATTGAAATTATGCCAAGTAGCACTTCGCATCAAAAATTCTGTTTTATCATTTACCTACTTGAGGACGAGCAGGAATTAAGCTTGGGGATGCTTGATACGTCTCCAACGTATCTATAATTTTTGATTGCTCCATGCTATATTACCTACTGTTTTGGACTATATTGGGCTTTATATTCCACTTTTATATTATTTTTGGGAGTAACCTATTAACCGGAGGCCCAGCCCAGAATTGCTGTTTTTTGCCTATTGCAGTGTTTCAGAGAAACAGAATATCAAACGGAGTCCAAACGGAATGAAACCTTCAGGAACGTGATTTTCTCACCGAATACAACTCAGGAGACTTGGACCCTACATCAAGCCAATTAACAGGAGACCATGAGGTAGGGGGCGCACCTGCCCCCAGGCGCGCCCTCCACCCTCGTGGCCCCCCTGTTGCTCCACCGACATACTTCTTCCTCCTATATATACCTACGTACCCCCAAACGATCAGACACGGAGCCAAAAACCTAATTCCACCGCCACAACTTTCTGTATCCACGAGATCCCATCTTGGGGCCTGTTTCGGAGCTCCGCCGGAGGAGGCATCGATCACGGAGGGCTTCTACATCATCATCCAAGCCCCTCCGATGAAGTGTGAGTAGTTCACTTAGACCTACGGGTCCATAGTTAGTAGCTAGATGGCTTCTTCTCTCCTTTTGGATCTCAATACAATGTCCCCCCTCTCTCATGGAGATCTATTCGATGTAATCTTCTTTTTGCGGTGTGTTTGTTGAGACCGATGAATTGTGGGTTTATGATCAAGTCTATCTATGAATAATATTTGAATCTTCTCTGAATTTTTTTATGTATGATTGGTTATCTTTGCAAGTCTCTTCGAATTATCAGTTTGGTTTGGCCTACTAGATTGGTTGTTCTTGCCATGGGAGAAGTGCTTAGCTTTGGGTTCGATCTTGCGGTGTCCTTTCCCAGTGACAGAAGGGGCAGCAAGGCACGTATTGTATTTTTGCCATCGAGGATAACAAGACGGGGTTTTTATCATATTGCATGAAACTATCCCTCTGCATCATGTCATCTTGCTTAAGGCGTTACTCTGTTTTTAACTTAATACTCTAGATGCATGCTGGATAGCGGTCGATGAGTGGAGTAATAGTAGTAGATGCAGGCAGGAGTCGGTCTACTTGTCTCGGACGTGATGCCTATATACATGATCATACCTAGATATTCTCATAACTATGCTCAATTCTGTCAATTGCTCAACAGTAATTTGTTCACCCACAGTAGAATACTTATGCTCTTGAGAGAAGCCACTAGTGAAACCTATTGCCCCCAGGTCTCTGTCTCATCATATTAATCTCCATCACTTTATTATTGCTTTGCTTTTACTTTGCCTTTTACTTTTCACTTTGCATCTCTATACCAAAAATACCAAAAATATTATTTATCATCTCTATCAAATCTCACTTTCGTAAGTGACCGTGAAGGGATTGACAACCCCTAAGCGCGTTGGTTGCGTTGAGCTATTGTTTTTGTGTAGGTACGAGGGACTCGCGCGTAGCCTCCTACTGGATTGATACCTTGGTTCTCAAAAACTGAGGGAAATACTTATGCTACTTTGCTGCATCATCCTCTCCTCTTCGGGGAAATCCAACGCAATGCTCAAGAGGTAGCAGCAACCTAGCTCAGGCAAATGCATAACGATACGCGCCACTGGGTCTGGCCCGAGCGGCTTGGGGATGATGCAGCCCGAGGGGCGCCCCCAGCAAGGTAAGCTAAAGACATAAACAAGGATACATGCAACAGGGACGAACCCACGCGGCCTGGGAATGATGCAGCCCTCGGGGCGCTCCCAGCTGAATGAACTTGGAAAATGTCACCTAGTTCTGTTGATGAAGGAGAGTTGGGGCAGCTGAAGGTATGCGACGAAGGGGCTACTCCTCATGAGCCACTAGGGCCCTGAGCCTCGGGAGGCTTTGGGGGTCTAGGGGGTTCCTTGAGGACCGTCTTCATCTCCGTCAACGCAGCATGGTGCCTGGCCTCCTGAGCTGCCAGGATGCTCCGCAGGTTGCGCTGATAGGCGGTTGCCATGCTCAGTAGGCCAAAAGGCATGTGAACGTAGCTGTGATGCGGGCCCTCGCAGCGTCCCATGCACGAAGGCCAGAAAAGCTCCTGAGAGGCGGTCTGCTTGAGCCCTGGGACGTCGATGCAGACGCGCAGCCCGACATCCTCGCCTGGATGGGGAGCTGTGCCTGGTGAGCGGCGGCCGCCGCACATGGCCCTTGTGTCTTGCAGTTCCTGAGTGGTCTTGGTGATGAACTCCTGAACGGTGGGCACTCCTTGACCTGTGTTCTCCTGAGGGAACGTGCCGCGAAGCATGCCTCCAAGTGGTGCCCAAGCGCCTCCCTCGTGATGTTGGCAAAGTCTGAGGCCCTCCAAAGGAGAGCCCCCGAGCCCTGCCTGAGAGGGGCGCTGGGCGCGCTTTCCTATGCGATGGAGGGAGGCGCCCCAGGCGCGGGCACCGATCCTGACGAGGCGCCGCTTGCCTAAGGCCCTACGTGGCGCAGCTGCTTCTTTTTCTTGGGGGTGGCCTCAGGAGGGTGCTCGCCCTAGCTGTCGGGGTCGTCGATTGCTGCAGCTTGGAAGGCACGCTCGAGGGAGCACACCGCGTCTCTTTCCTCACACGGGACTGTGATGATTCCGCCGCTTCCCGGCATCTTGAGGACATTGTAGCCGTGATGGGTCACTGCCATGAACTTGTCCAGGGATGGATACCTAAGGATGGCGTCGTATGGCAGGCGGATGTAAGCGACGTCAAAGTCGATGTGTTTGATGCAGTAGTTGTTACGTTCTCCGAAGGTAACGGGGAGGTGGACCTGCCCGATCAGGGTAGTAGAGCCGTCGGTCACTCCTGAGAAAGGCTTGGTAGGCTAAAGCTGGTCATATGGCACTTGGAGGTTGTCGAACGTGTCGACGGATAGGACATTGAGCCCTGTGCCGCCGTCGATGAGGGTCTTGGTAACTTGCACGTTGCTGATGACTGGTGAACAAAGCATTGGGGGGACGCCTGCAGTAGCTGCACACTTGAGCTAATCTGTCGAACTGAACGTGATGGGGCACTTGGACCATCTGAGCGGGCGTGTGGGCTCGAGCTTGGGGAGGGATGCATTCACTCCGCGAGCAAACTGTTTGAAGATACGCCGCGAGGCTGGGGCTTGAGCTCCGCCCAAGATGCAGGTGATAGCGCGCGGCTCCTGGAAGCCCCCAGCCCTCGTCTTGATGGTGGTCGTCATTCCTTCTGGGTGGTGGCGGTAGTGGAGGAAGGCCAGCGTTACCTTGAGGACGATCCTCACGAGGCTGGTCCCTCCAGGCGCCCTCGTGAGACTGATCTTGCCAGCGGTCCTCACGAGGCCGGTCGCACCACTCCTGGCACGGGCCACGGTCGTCCCAGCGTCCGCCACCACGTCCTTCTCCTCGGTCATAGCCCCGGTCGCTGCGCTTGGGGCGTCGACCAAGGTGTCCTTCTCGAATGGCTCTGAGCTCTTGACAGTCGCTGGTGTTGTGGGTATGCAGGTTATGGAAGGCACAGAACGGTCAGCTGCTCTTGGATGACTCGGGCTGGTCTCTGCCGTGCTTGGTGTCCGGTTCCACCGCGAGCACGGCTGCTCCCTTGCGCTTCACGTCCTTGGCCTTGGCTTTCTTCACCACCGGGTCCGCAGCCGGGAGATCGAGGAGGGAGAGGCGCCCCTCCTCAGCTCTGGCACACTTGGTCGCCAGGTTGAACAACTCCAGGGACGTGCACAACTCCTAGTGGATGGCAAGCTCCTCCTTCATCTTGACGTCACAGACGCCATCAGAGAACGCGGAGATGATGGCTTCGTCCATCACCTTGGGGATCTTGAGATGAACGTTGTTGAAGCGCTAGATGTACTTCTGGAGGGTCTCTCCTAGTTGTTGCTTGATGCGACGCAGGTCACCCGCGGCCGGGGGGCGGTCGCGAGTGCCCTGGAAATTGGCGACAAAGCGGTCGCGCATCTCATCCCAGGAGGAGATCGAACTGAAGGAAATATGCCCTAGAGGCAATAATAAAGTTATTATTTATTTCCTTATATCATGATAAATGTTTATTATTCATGCAAGAATTGTATTAACCGGAAACAGAATACATGTGTGAATACATAGACAAACAGTATGTCACTAGTATGCCTCTACTTGACTAGCTCGTTGAATCAAAGATGGTTAAGTTTCCTAGCCATAGACATGATTTGTCATTTGATTAACGGGGTCACATCATTAGAGAATGATGTGATTGACTTGACCCATTCCGTTAGCATAGCACTTGATCGTTTAGTTTGTTGCTATTGTTTTCTTCATGACTTATACATGTTCCTATGACTATGAGATTATGCAACTCCCGTTTACTGGAGAACACTTTGTGTGCTACCAAACGTCACAACATAACTGGGTGATTATAAAGGTGCTCTACAGGTGTCTCCGAAGGTACTTGTTGGGTTGGCGTATTTCGAGATTAGGATTTGTCACTCCGATTGTCGGAGAGGTATCTCTGGGCCCACTCGGTAATGCACATCACTATAAGCCTTGCAAGCATTGCAACTAATGAGTTAGTTGCGGGATGATGTGTTACGGAACAAGTAAAGAGACTTGCCGGTAACGAGATTGAACTAGGTATTGAGATACCGACGATCGAATCTCGGGCAAGTAACATACCGATGATAAAAGGAACAACGTATGTTGTTATGCGGTTTGACCGATAAAGATCTTCATAGAATATGTAGGAGCCAATATGAGCATCCAGGTTCCGCTATTGGTTATTGACCGGAGACGTGTCTCGGTCATGTCTACATAGTTCTCGAACCCATAGGGTCCGCACGCTTAAAGTTCGATGACGGTTATATTATGAGTTTGTGTGTTTTGATGTACCGAAGGAGTTCGGAGTCCCGGATGAGATCGGGGACATGACGAGGAGTCTTGAAATGGTCGAGACGTAAAGATTGATATATTGGACGACTATATTCGGACATCGGAAAGGTTCCGAGTGATTTGGCTATTTTTGGGAGTACCGGGGAGTTACGGGAATTCATATTGGGCCTTAATGAGCCATACGGGAAAGGAGATAAAGGCCTCAAAGGGTGGTCGCACCCCTCCCCATGGGCTGGTCTGAATTGGACTAGGGAGGGGGCGCCCCCTTCCTTCCTTCTCCTTTTCCCTCCCCTTTCCTTCCCTCCTACTCCTACTACTTGGAAGGGCTCCTAGTTCTACTAGGAAAGGGGGAATCCTAATCCCGGTGGGAGTAGGACTCCCCTAGGGCGCGCCATAGAGAGGGCCGGCCCCTCCCCTCCTCCACTCCTTTATATACGTGGCCAGGGGGCACCCCATAGACACAACAATTGATCCCTTGGATCTCTTAGCCGTGTGCGGTGCCCCCCTCCACCATAATCCACCTCGGTCATATTGTAGCGGTGCTTAGGCGAAGCCCTGCATCGGTAGAACATCATCATCGTCACCACGCCGTCGTGCTGACGGAACTCTCCCTCAAAGCTCGGCTGGATTGGAGTTCGAGGGACGTCATCGAGTTGAACGTGTGCAGAACTCGGAGGTGACGTGCGTTCGGTACTTGATCGGTCGGATCGTGAAGACGTACGACTACATCTACCGCGTTGTGCTAACGCTTCCACTTTCGGTCTACGAGGGTACGTGGACAACACTCTCTCCTCTCGTTGCTATGCATCACCATGATCTTGCGTGTGCGTAGGAATTTTTTTGAAATTACTACGTTCCCCAACAGTGGTATCAGAGCCAGGTTTTATGCGTTGATGTAATATGCACGAGTAGAACACAAGTGAGTTGTGGGAGATATAAGTCATACTGCTTACCAGCATGTCACACTTTGGTTCGGCGGTATTGTTGGATGAAGCGGCCCGGACCGACATTACGCGTACACTTACGCGAGACTGGTTTTACCGCCGTGCTATGCACACAGGTGACTAGCGGGTGTCAGTTTCTCCAAATTTAGTTGAACCGAGTGTAGCTACGCCCGGTCCTTGAGAAGGTTAAAGCAGCACCAACTTGACAAACTATCGTTGTGGTTTTGATGCGTAGGTAAGAACGGTTCTTGCTAAGCCCGTAGCAGCCACGTAAAACTTGCAACAACAAAGTAGAGGACGTCTAACTTGTTTTTGCAGGGCATGTTGTGATGTGATATGGTCAAGACGTGATGAGATATAAGTTGTTGTATAAGATGATCATGTTTTTTTGAAGTTATCGGCAACTAGCAGAAGCCTTATGGTTGTCTCTTTATTGCATAAGATGCAAGCGCCAAATAATTGCTTTACAATTATCGCTATGCGATAGCAATAGTTGCAAGAGCAATAGTTGGCGAGACGACCATGTGACGACACATTGATATAGATCAAGATGATGGAGATCATGGTGTCATGCCGGTGACGATGGAAATCATGACGATGTTTTGGAGATGGAGATCAAAGGCACAAGATGATGATGGCCATGTCATGTCACATATTTTGATTGCATGTGATGTTTATCTTTTATGAATCTTATCTTGCTTTAATTGACGGTAGCATTATAAGATGATCTCTCACTAAATTTCAAGATAAAAGTGTTCTTCCTGAGTATGCACCGTTGCCCAAGTTCGTCGTGCCCAGACACCACGTTATTAAGGTGTGTGATAAGCTCTACGTCCATCTATAACGGGTGCAAGCCAGGTTTGCACACGCAGAATACTCAGGTTAAACTTAACGAGCCTAGCATATGCAGATATGGCCTCGGAACACTGAGACCGAAAGGTCAAGCGTGAATCATATAGTAGATATGATCAACATAAGTGATGTTCACCATTGAAAGCTACTCCATTTCACGTGATGATCGGTTATGGTTTAGTTGATTTGGATCACGTGATCACTTAGAGGATTAGAGGGATGTCTATCTAAGTGGGAGTTCTTAAGTAATATGATTAATTGAACTTAAATTTATCATGAACTTAGTCCTGGTAGTATTAGCATATCTATGTTGTAGATCAATAGCTCGCGTTTAGCTCCCCTGTTCTATTTTTGATATGTTCCTAGAGAAAACTAAGTTGAAAGATGTTAGTAGCAATGATGCGGATTGGATCCGTGATCTGAGGTTTATCCTCATTGTTGCACAGAAGAATTATGTCCTTGATGCACCGCTAGGTGACAGACCTATTACAGGAGAAGATGCAGACGTCATGGATGTTTGGCTAGCTCAATATGATGAATACTTGATAGTTTAGTGCACCATGCTTAACAGCTTAGAATCGGGACTTCAAAGACGTTTTGAACATCATGGATCATATGGATGTTCTAGGAGTTGAAGTTAATATTTCAAGCAAATACCCGAGTTGAGAGATATGAAGTCTCCAACAAGTTCTATAGCTAAAAGATGGAGGAGAATAGCTCAAGCAGTGAGCATGTGTTCAGATTGTCTGGGTACTACAATCTATTGAATCAAGTGGGAGTTAATCTTCCAGATAAAATAGTGATTGACAGAATTCTCTAGTCACCATTACCAAGTTAGTAGAACTTCGTGATGAACTATAGTATGCAAGGGATGATGAAAACGATTCCCGAGCTTTTCATGATGATGAAATCGATGAAGGTAGAAATCAAGAAAGAGCATCAAGTGTTGATGATTAACAAGACCACTAGTTTCAAGAAAAGGGAAAAGGGAAAGAAAGGGAACTTTAAGAAGAACGGCAAGCAAGTTGCTGCTCAAGTGAAGAAGCCCAAGTCTGGACCTAAGCCTAAGACTAAGTGCTTCTACTGCAAAGGGACTAGTCACTAAAAGCGGAACTGCCCCAAGTATTTGGCGGATAAGAAGGATGGCAAAGTGAACAATGCTATATTTGATATACATGTAATTGATGTGTACTTTACTAGTGTTTATAGCAACCCCTCGGTATTTGATACTGGTTCAGTTGCTAAGAATAGTAACTCGAAACAGGAGTTGCAGAATGAATAGAGACTAGTTAAGGGTGAAGTGACGATGTGTATTGGAAATGGTTCCAAGATTGATATGATAATCATCGCACACTCCCTATACTTTCGGGATTAGTGTTAAACCTAAAATAAATGTTATTTAGTGTTTGCGTTGAGCATGAATATGATTGGATCATGTTTATTGCAATACGGTTATTCATGTAAGTTAGAGAATAATTGTTGTTCTGTTTACATGAATAAAACCTTCTATGGTCATACACCCAATGAAAATGGTTTGTTGGATCTCGATCGTAGTGATACACATATTCATAATATTGAAGCCAAAAGATGCAAAGTTAATAATGATAGTGCAACTTATTAACTAAGACAAAGAACACCTGACATGAAAACAAATGTCTCCAGACACTTATTGAATTTAAACCAACCTTAGAAAACTAAAAAGAGCCTACGGACTCTTCTATTCTAGCGAGATGCTAGACGAATAAAGAGCACTTGTATTTGTGGCATTGCCATTTAGGTCATATTGGTGTAAAGCGCATGAAGAAACTCCATGTTGATGGGCTTTTGGAATCACTTGATTATGAATCATTTTGATGCTTGTGAACCATGCCTCATGGGCAAGATGACTAAGACTCCGTTCTCCGGAACAATGGAGCAAGCAACTGACTTATTGGAAATAATACATACTGATGTATGCAGTCCGATGAATGTTGAGGCTCACGGCGGCTATCGTTATTTTCTGACCTTCACAGATGATTTGAGCAGATATGGGTATATCTACTTGATGAAACATAAGTCTGAAACATTTGAAAAGTTCAAAAAACTTCAGAGTGAAGTGGAAAATCATCGTTACAAGAAAAGAAAGTTTCTACGATCTGATCACAGAGATAAATATTTGAGTTATGAGTTTGGTCTTCAATTAAAACAATGTGGAGTAGTTTCACAAAATCGTGCCACCTGGAACACCACAGCATAATGGTGTGTCCGAACGTCATAACCGTACTATTATTGGATATAGTGCAATCTATGATGTTTCTTACCGATTAACCACTATAGTTTTGAGGTTATGCATTAGAGACAGCTACATTCACGTTAAATAAGGCACCATCTAAATCCGTTGAGACGACACCGTATGAACTATGGTTTGGCAAGAAACCTAAGCTGTCGTTTCTTAAAGTTTGAGGTTGCAATGCTTATGTGAAAAAGTTTCAACCTGATAAGCTCAAACCCAAATCGGAGAAGTGCGTCTTCATAGGATACCCAAAAGAAAATGTTGGGTACACCTTCTATCACAGATCCGAAGGCAAGATATTCATTACTGAGAATGGATCCTTTCTAGAGAAGGAGTTTCTCTCGAAAGAAGTGAGTGGGAGGAAAGTAGAACTTGATGAGGTAACTGTACCTGCTCCTTTATTGGAAAGTAGTTCATCACAGAAATCTGTTCCTGTGACTACTACACCAATTAGTGAGGAAGCTAATGATGATGATCATGTAACTTAAGATCAAGTTACTACCGAACCTCGTAGGTAAACCAGAGTGAGATCCGCACCAGAGTGGTACGGTAATCCTATTCTGGAGGTCATGTTACTTGACCATGATGAACCTACGAACTATGAGGAAGCGATGATGAGCCCAGATTCCGCGAAATGGCTTGAGGCCATGAAATCTGAGATGAGATCCATGTATAAGAACAAAGTATGGACTTTGATTGACTTTCCCAAAGATCACCGAGCCATTGAGATTAAATGGATCTTCAAGAGGAAGACGGACGCTGATAGTACTATTACTATCTACAAAGCTAGAATTGTCGCAAAAAGGTTTTCGACAAGTTCAAGGTGTTGACTATGATGAGAGTTTCTCACTCGTATCTATGCTTAAGTCTGTCCGAATCATGTTAGCAATTGCCACATTTTATGAAATATGACAAATGCATAAACAAAACTACATTCGTTCCTTAATGGAGTTATTAAAGAAGAGTTGTATATGATGCAACAAGAAAGTTTTGTCAATCCTAAAGGTGCTAACAAAATATGCAAGCTCTAGCGATCCATCTATGGACTGGTGCAAGCATCTCGGAGTTGGAATATACGCTTTGATAAGTTGATCAAAGCATATAGTTTTATACAGACTTACGGTGAAGCCTGTATTTACAAGAAAGTGAGTGTGAGCACTACAGTATTTCTGATAAGTATATGTGAATGACATATTGTTGATCGGAGATAATGTAGAATTATTCTGCAAAGCATAAAGGAGTGTTTGAAAGGAGTTTTTCAAAGAAAGACCTCGGTGAAGTTGCTTACATATTGAGCATCAAGATCTATAGAGATAGATCAAGATGCTTGATAAGGTTTTTCAATAAATACATACCTTGACAAGATTTTGAAGTAGTTCGAAATGGAACAGACATAGAAAGAGTTTCTTGCCTATGTTACAAGGTGCGAAATTGAGTAAGACTCAAAGCCCGACCACGGCAGAAGATAGAAAGAGAATGAATATCATTCCCTATGCCTTGGTCATAGGTTCTATAAAGTATGCCATGCTGTGTACCAGATCTATTGTATACCCTACCACTGAGTTTGGCAAGGGAGTACAATAGTGATCTAGGAGTAGATCACTGGACAGCGGTCAAAATTATCCTTAGTGGAATAAGGATATGTTTCTCGATTATGGAAGTGAAAAAAGGTTCGTCGTAAAGGGTTACGCCGATGCAAGTTTTGACACTAATCTAGATGAATCTAAGTCTCAATCTAGATACATATTGAAAGTGGGAGCAATTAGCTAGAGTAGCTCCGTGCAGAGCATTGTTGACATAAATATTTGCAAAATACTTACGGATCTGAATATAACAGACCCGGTGACTAAAATTATCTCACAAGCAAAACATGATCACACCTTAGTACTCTTTGGGTGTTAATCACATAGCGATGTGAACTAGATTACTGACTCTAGTAAACCCTTTGGGTGTTGGTCACATATCGATGTGGACTATGGGTGTTAATCACATGGTGATGAGAACTATTGCTATTAAATCACATGGCGATGTGAACTAGATTATTGACTCTAGTGCAAGTGGGAGACTGAAGGAAATATGCCCTAGAGGCAATAATAAAGTTATTATTTATTTCCTTATATCATGATAAATGTTTATTATTCATGCTAGAATTGTATTAACCGGAAACATAATACATGTGTGAATACATAGACAAACAGTATGTCACTAGTATGCCTCTACTTGACTAGCTCGTTGAATAAAAGATGGTTAAGTTTCCTAGCCATAGACATGAGTTGTCATTTGATTAATGGGGTCACATCATTAGAGAATGATGTGATTGACTTGACACATTCCGTTAGCATAGCACTTGATCGTTTAATTTGTTGCTATTGTTTTCTTCATGACTTATACATGTTCCTATGACTATGAGATTATGCAACTCCCGTTTACCGGAGGAACACTTTGTGTGCTACCAAATGTCACAACGTAACTGGGTGATTATAAAGGTGCTCTACAGGTGTCTCCGAAGGTACTTGTTGGGTTGGCGTATTTCGAGATTAGGATTTGTCACTCCGATTGTCGGAGAGGTATCTCTGGGCCCACTCGGTAATGCACATCACTATAAGCCTTGCAAGCATTGCAACTAATGATTTAGTTGCGGGATGATGTGTTACGGAACGAGTAAAGAGACTTGCCGGTAACGAGATTGAACTAGGTATTGAGATACCGACGATCGAATCTCGGGTAAGTAACATACCGATGACAAAAAGAACAACGTATGTTGTTATGCGGTTTGACCGATAAAGATCTTCGTAGAATATGTAGGAGCCAATATGAGCATCCAGGTTCCGCTATTGGTTATTGACCGGAGACGTGTCTCGATCATGTCTACATAGTTTTCGAACCCGTAGGGTTCGCACGCTTAAAGTTCGATGACGGTTATATTATGAGTTTATGTGTTTTGATGTACCGAAGGAGTTCGGAGTCCCGGATGAGATCGGGGACATGACGAGGAGTCTCGAAATGGTCGAGACGTAAAGATCGATATATTGGACGACTATATTCGGACATCGGAAAGGTTCCGAGTGATTTGGGTATTTTCGGGAGTACCGGGGAGTTACGGGAATTCGTATTGGCCCTTAATGAGCCATACGGGAAAGGAGATAAAGGCCTCAAAGGGTGGCCGCACCCCTCCCCATGGGCTGGTCCGAATTGGACTATGGAGGGGGGGCTTCCTTCCTTCTCCTTTTCCCTTCCCTTTCCTTCCCTCCTACTCCTACTACTTGGAAGGGCTCCTAGTTCTACTAGGAAAGGGGGAATCGTACTCCCGGTGGGAGTAGGACTCCCCTAGGGCACGCCATAGAGAGGGCCGGCCCCTCCCCTCCTCCACTCCTTTATATACGTGGCCAGGGGACACCCCATAGACACAACAATTGATCCCTTGGATCTCTTAGCCGTGTGCGGTGCCCCCCTCCACCATAATCCACCTCGGTCATATCGTAGCGGTGCTTAGGCGAAGCCCTGCGTTAGTAGAACATCATCATCGTTACCACGCCGTCGTGCTGAAGGAATTCTCCCTCAAAGCTTGGCTGGATCGGAGTTCGAGGGACGTCATCGAGTTGAACGTGTGCAGAACTCGGAGGTGCCGTGCGTTCGGTACTTGACCGGTCGGATCGTGAAGACGTACGACTACATCAACCGCGTTGTGCTAACGCTTCCACTTTCAGTCTACGAGGGTACGTGGACAACACTCTCTCCTCTCATTGCTATGCATCACCATGATCTTGCGTGTGCATAGGAAATATTTTGAAATTACTACGTTCCCAACACGAGCCTGGAGGCAGGTTCAGGAGCCAGGAGCGGGCGCCATCCTTGAGGGCTATGGGACCAGTTCGCCATGACTTTCTCGTCGTCGTTGGCCGCCTCGATGCTCAGCTCATAGAGCTGCAGGAACTCCGCGGGGTCAGGGGTGCCGTCGTAGCGAGGAGGCAGATCTGGCTTGAACTTGCCCGGCCAGGCGACGCTACGCAGCTCGGGGGTGAAGGCGCGGCAGCCGGCCGTGGTCACTGGGGCCTGCCTTGAAGGTGGAACTTGGTCTTGGCGCTCGTGCGCTGGTACGGCAAGTGGCGCGGGGCCTTTCCGCAGCAAACAATCCTGGCGCGGCGGTGCGAGGAGTGGCGGAGCGTTCTCTTGTGGCCGAGGGACTTCTTGACAGCTTCTTTCTTCACGCACAGGCGCCGGACGCGGTGGGTCACGCCGTGGAGCCGCGCACCTTGGCGCTAGGGCGCCGTCTTGGTGTAGAGGTGGTGGAGGTGCTTCGTGAGCTACGTCACCCGTGGCTGGCGAAGGGCGAGGCAGAGAGAGGGACGGCGCAGGGGAGCCCCTGCAGCGCGGACAAGCTCGGCGATGCGGTCAAGCCAGTCCTCGTAGAGGTCGTCGACTGGGCGGTAGCGCAGGAGCTCGTGCGCCATGAGGAGCGCGATTCGTGCGTCCGTGGGAACGCGACGAGCGTGAGACGACAAACCGGCGGGAGTCAGTGATGGAGTGGCGGTGCGGCCGTCCTGTCGCACCGAGGGATGCAGCGAGGATGCTTGCTGCTCGTTCCCTGCTGCGCCGGTGGCGGCGTTGGCGGCAGGCGACGGAGAGCGACGGGGTGGCCCGCCGACAGGGGCCGTCTGAGCAACGCGGGTGGCGAGGGCAGCCCGACGCTCGGCGCGGGCACGGCGTGCGCCATGGAGACGATGAAACAACGTGACACGGAGCAACGGAAGGGGAGCTTCGGCGCACCCCTACCTGGTGCGCCAAATGTCGGATCATGGGTTCCGGCAGAACCCTTAAGGTTCAAACACTGGGGTGCGTGCGAAGATTTCCCCTCTACTGATCCACGTCCTAACTCAGCTAAGATCTTACGAACTAACTCGACGAACTCGCAACACAAAGGACATGAGATTTATACTGGTTCGGGCCACCGTTGTGGTGTAATACCCTACTCCAGTGTGTGGTGGTGGATTGCCTCTTGGGCTGAGGATGAACAGTACAAGGGGAAGAACAGCCTCCTAAGGAGAGGTGTTCTTGTGCTTGGTGAACTTGTGGTTGTTCTAGTCTCTCTCGATCTGACCCCCCTAGCTATGGTGGTGGCTAGTCCTATTTATAGAGGCCCTGGTCCTCTCCCCAAATATTGAGCGGGAAGGGAGCCAACAACGGCCAATTTGAAAGGGGACAGCTAGTACATCTTATCCTGACAAAAATGGTCTTCGCCTGCAAAAGGCTCTGGTGGTGACGCCGCCTTGGGCTCCATGGTGACCTCCGTCTTGTTGCCCTACTGGTCTTGGTCTCGTTGCGCCAATATGGAAACCTTTGCTTGATGCCTCGGTACTCCGCGCATGTGCTTGCCCCCTTAGCACCAAAGAGGAAACAAGGATGCTGCGCGCGCTGGCGCCCGCCTGGCGCCCGCTTGGTCTCAATCGTCATGGCTCACGTCACGAGAACCTCGTGAGGTTTGCCTTGCCTTGATCTCTCCGCCCTTCGCGAGCCTGCCTGGTGAGGCCGCTCCTGAGGAGGTCTTGCGCCGTCCGCCTCGCGGGGCATGGCCCCTCGCGAAGGTCTTGAATGCCTTGTTGATGAAGATGGGCCGCACAGGCCTGCTAGCAAAGCCACGCCATGGGCCGCAAGCAGGCAAGTCTGGGGATCCCCGTTCCCAAAATGCCGACAGCAGCCGTGGCGGTGCCCTTCCAAACCAAGAAGTCGCCGATGAGAACTAAACGATCAATGTGTCAGTGCAGAGCGCTCACATGAGCGAGTGCGAGACTACGAGCTCCGCTAGATCCGCATTAACGATGCATGACGTGACACCCTATTTGCGGAGCTCGAGGACAAAGAGGAGGACGACAAGGCCACCGCCTACCAGGTTGATAGAGATGCAATGGATTCGGCCACGGGCAATGACGATTAGGCCGGCAGCTCTGGGGTGATCAACCTCACCTCAGTAGGATTTAGAGTAGTTTTTAATGATCTCTTTTGCATTGTAAAAATGCAGAACTACTGTCCATCAACATTGCATGGATCTAGATATTTTTTTTATCATTTCTGGTGTTTGTTATACTTTTCTTAATGAAACACTCGTATTTCATTTAAGACACGGCTAGGTCGTCGGTTACAACACGGGTTACATCATCATGATAGTTATCGAGCCACACACATTTATTGTTAGTAGTTATCCCTGCACCCAACAATGTCGGCACATATGCTGCCTTGTTGCAATCACATTGAACATGCACCACACACGCCTGAAAGAACCGAGTTTCGATCTTCAGCTTAATCGCCTTAAAAATATGGTGTGTGTTATACTTTCATGATTGAAGATAAATAGATCGAAAGTTTCAAAACAAAAAACATTGCACTGATAAGTGTCCGCTTTTTTCAGGGGAAAGTGTTGGATGGCAGCGTCCGATTGAATACTGTTCGCAGACATTTGAGGGCGTTCCATAGGGCGTGTTTGGTTGGCTGCATCGATTTTAGCTGCATTGCATGTGTTTCTCGGATGGGTTTGGCTGAGGTAAGACAGCCTAAAAACCAGTATCTGCATATAGTTTGGTTGTCCGCATCTAGGCTCACTGCATGAGGGAACTAATATTAACCCACCGTTTGGTTAGCTGTGTTGCAGTAAGCGCACATATCACACGTTGTTTGGTTGCAAACTGCATAAGGTGCTGTCGCCACTTCTCACTAGTGGTGACCTTACCACACATGATTCGAACATAGTTTCAGTCCTAGCTAGGAAACAAACCGTGGTTCATCCGAACTACTCCCTTCGTCCCATAATATAAGAGCTTTTTTACACTAGTGTAGTGTCAAAACACTCTTATATTATGGCACGGAGGGAATACTATCAAATGGTAGTAAAAAATATTAAGATCCATACAACTAAATAGGGAAAAGTTCATCGATACTAACTAGGTGGAAGTCCATCCTCTTCCTCTTCTTCTGCTATTGTTGTTTCTTCTTCTTCGGCTTCTTCTTCTCCTCATCTGTTGCTTCTTCTTATCTTTTGCTGCTTCTTCTCCCCTTCTTTTTCTTCAGATCTTTGTCTGATCTCTATTTTCCCACATTCCCTATGCCCGCTCCATCCTTTTGTTCTTCCAGACTTCATTGTCAAATCGCTCTACACTAGGGCTAGGGCTGACAGCATCATGAGGCGTCACATCTTTCTCCTCAGGCACCAGTTCATCAAAACCCCATTGCAGGATCCAGTTATGCAGAATGCAACAAGTAAGTGAAGGAAATATGCCCTAGAGGCAATAATAAAGTTGTTATTTATATTTCCTTATATCATGATAAATGTTTATTATTCATGCTAGAATTGTATTAACCGGAAACTTGATACATGTGTGAATACATAGACAAAAGAAAGTGTCCCTAGTATGCCTCTACTTGACTAGCTTGTTTATCAAAGATGGTTAAGTTTCCTAACCATAGACATGCGTTGTCATTTGATGAACGGGATCACATCATTAGGAGAATGATGTGATGGACAAGACCCACCCATTAGTTGATGTCGCTTGAAGCTACGTCGGTATTTCCCCAGAGAGGAAGGGATGATGCGGCACATCGGCGGTAGGTATTTCCCTTAGATATGAAACCAAGGGTATTGAACCAATAGGAGAACCAAGCAACACAACTTAAATAGCACCCGCACACAAATAACAACTGCTCGGAACCCGACGTGTTAAAGGGGTTGTCAATCCCTTCCGGGGTACGGTGCCTCAAGATAGGCAAACGGACATGAGGTAAATTTGTAGTAGTATTTTTGGGTTTTTGGTTTAGTAGATCTAAAAATAAAAGCAAAGGAAAATAGATCGCAAAGGAAAATATATATGAGAAAGAAGACCCGGGGGCCGTAGGTTTCACTAGTGGCTTCTCTCGAGAAAAATAGCAAACGGTGGGTAAACAAATTACTGTAGGGAAATTGATAGAACTTCAAATACTCATGACGATATCCAGGAAATGATCATTATATAGGCATCACGTCCAATATTAGTAGACCGACTCCTGCCTGCATCTACTACTATTACTCCAGACATCGACCGCTATCGAGCATGCATCTAGTGTATTAAGTTCATGGATAAACGGAGTAATACAATAAGAACAATGACATGATGTGGACAAGATCTATCTATGTAGAGATGGATGAACGAAATATGCCCTAGAGGCAATAATAAAGTTGTTATTTATATTTCCTTATAACATGATAAATGTTTATTTTTCATGCTAGAATTGTATTAACCGGAAACTTAATACATGTGTGAATACATAGAGAAACAGAGTGTCCCTAGTATGCCTCTACTTGACTAGCTCGTTAATCAAAGATGGTTAAGTTTCCTAGCCATAGACATGTGTTGTCATTTGATGAACGGGATCACATCATTAGAGAATGATGTGATGGACTAGACCCATTCGTTAGCTTAGCACTATGATCGTTTAGTTTATTGCTATTGCTTTCTTCATAACTTATACATGTTCCTATGACTATGAGATTATGCAACTCCCGAATACCAAAGGAACACTTAGTGTGCTATCAAACGTCACAACGTAACTGGGTGATTATAAAAATGCTCTATAGGTGTCTCCGATGGTGTTTGTTGAGTTGGCATAGATTGAGAATAGGATTTGTCACTCCGTGTTTTGGAGAGGTATCTCTGGGCCCTCTCGATAATGCTCATCATTATAAGCCTTGCAAGCAAAGTGACTAATGAGTTAGTTGCGAGATGATGCATTACGGAACGAGTAAAGAGACTTGCCGGTAACGAGATTGAACTAGGTATGATGATACCGATGATCGAATCTCGGGCAAGTAACATACCGATGACAAAGGGAACAATGTATGTCATTATGCAGTTTGACCGATAAAGATCTTCGTAGAATATGTAGGAACCAATATGAGCATCCAGGTTCCGCTATTGGTTATTGACCGGAGATATGTCTCGGTCATGTCTACATAGTTCTCGAACCCGTAGGGTCCGCACGCTTAACGTTCGATGACGATTTGTATAATGAGTTATGTGATTTGATGTACCAAAGGTTGTTCGGAGTCCCGGATGAGATCACAGACATGAAGGGGAGTCTCGAGATGGTCGAGACATAAAGATTGATATATTGGACCATGTTATTCGGATACCAGAAGTGTTCCAGATAGTTTCGGATAAAACCGGAGTGTCGGAAGGGTTACCGGAACCCCCCGGGGAAGTAATGGGCCTTAGTGGGCCTTATGGGAGAGAGAGGGCAGTAGCCAGGAGGTGGCACGCGCCCCCCAAGGGGAGTCCAAATAGGACTAGGGGAGGGAGGTGTAGCCCCTCTTTTCCTCTTCCCTCTCCCTCTCCTTCCTTCTTCTCCTACTTGGACTAGGAAAGGGGGGAGTCGATTCCTACTTGGAGTACGACTTACCCCCTCCCCTTGGGCGCGCCCCCTAGGGCCAGCGGGCCTCCTCCTCTCCTCCTTTATATACGACGGAGGGAGCACCCCATAGACACACAAGTTGTTCTTTAGCCGTGTGCGGTGCCCCCCTCCACAGTTTTACTCCTCGGTCATATTGTCGTACTGCTTATGCGAAGCCCTGCGTCGGTAACTTCATCATCACCGTCACCACGCCATCGTGCTGACGAAACTCTCCCTCGGCCTCAACTGGATCAAGATTTCGAGGGACGTTACCGAGCTGAACGTGTGCAGATCGCGGAGGTGTCGTGCGTTCTTTACTTGATCGGTTGGATCGCGAAGACGTTCAACTACACCAACCGCGTTACTAAACGCCTCCGTTTTCGGTCTATGTGGGTACGTAGACACACTCTTCCCTCTCGTTGCTATGCATCTCATAGATAAATCTTGCGTGATCGTAGGTAAATTTTTTGAAATACTACGTTCCACAACAGTGGCATCCGATCCAGGTCTATTCGTAGATGTTATATGCACGAGTAGAACACAAAGAGTTGTGGGCGATAATAGTCATACTGCTTACCAGCATGTCATACTTTGATTCGGCGGTATTGTTGGATGAAGCGGCCTAGACCGACATTACATGACCGCGTTCATGAGACTGGTTCTACCGCCGTGCTTCGCACACAGGTGGCTAGTGGGTGTCTGTTTCTCCAACTTTAGTTGAATCGAGTGTGACTACGCCCGGTCCTTGTTGAAGGTTAAAACAACACACTTGACGAAAAATCGTTGTGTGTTTTGATGCGTAGGTAAGAACGGTTCTTGCTAGAAGCCCGTAGTAGCCACGTAAAACTTGCAACAACAAAGTAGAGGACGTCTAACTTGTTTTTGCAGGGCTTGCTGTGATGTGATATGGTAAAGACGTGATGATATATAAATTGTTTTATGAGATGATCATGTTTTGTAACAGTTATCGGCAACTGGCAGGAGCCATATGGTTGTCGCTTTATTGTATGAAATGCAATCACCATGTAATTGCTTTACTTTATCACTGAGCGGTAGCGATAGTCGTAGAAGCAATAGTTGGCAAGACGACAACGATGCTTCGATGGAGATCAAGGTGTTAAGCCAGTGAAGATAGTGATCATGACAGTGCTTTGGAGATGGAGATCAAAGGCACAAGATGATGATGGCCATATCATATCACTTATTTGATTGCATGTGATGTTTATCTTTTTATGCATCTTATTTTGCTTAGTTCGGCGGTAGCATTTATAAGATGATCTCTCACTAAATTTCAAGGTATAAGTGTTCTCCCTGAGTATGCACCGTTGCTATAGTTCGTCGTGCCGAGACACCACATGATGATCGGGTGTGATAAGCTCTACATTCACATACAACGGGTGCAAGTCAGTTTTGCACAAGTAGAATACTCAGGTTAAACTTGAAGAGCCTAACATATGTAGATATGGCCTCGGAACACTAAGACCGAAAGGTCGAGCGTAAATCATATAGTAGATACAATCAACATAGTGATGTTCAACCATTGAAAATGTCTCCATCTCACGTGATGATCGTACATGGTTTAGTTGATATGGATCACGTGATCATTTAGATGAATAGAGGGATGTCTATCTAAGTGGGAGTTCTTTAATAATATGATTAATTGAACTTTAATTTATCATGAACTTAGTACCTGATAGTATTTTGCATGTCTATGTTGTTGTAGATAAATGGCCCGTGCTACTGTTCCTTTGAATTTTAATGTGTTCCTAGAAGAAAGCTAAGTTGAAAGATGATGGTAGCAACTACACGGACTGAGGATTATCCTCATTGCTACACAGAAGAATTACGTCCTGGAAGCACCGCTAGGTGCAAAGCCCGCTGTTGGAGCTACTCCAGATGTTATGAATGTCTGGCAGAGCAAAGCCAATGACTACTCGATAGTTTAGTGTGCCATGCTTTACGGCTTAGAATCGGGACTTCAACGGCGTTTTGAACATCATGGAGCATATGAGATGTTTCAGGAGTTGTCGTGGGTTTGTCACGGCAGATGTCCTCGTGAAAGGACTTAGTCGTGGAGCCATCGCTATGGGTTAGCTTAAAGGGGTTAAACCGGACAAGGGGACACGAGGGATTTTATACTAGTTCGGCCCCTTCGTTGAAGGTAAAAGCCTACGTCTAGTTTTGATTGGTATTGCTAGGGTTTCGATGACCAGGGAGTGAATCCGCTTTGCCTGGCTCTCGAGTAGTTGTCTGTTGTCCCTAAACCGCGGCCGGGTCATCCCTTTACATACATAGGTTGACGCCCGCCGGTTACAGAGTCCTGAGGCCGGATCATAAACGTGTCCAGCTCGGTCTCTATTCCTTTAACTTACAATACAAGTTACATGAAAAAGTCGGTTTACATCTACAGGCCTATACCCGCCTTTGGGCCTTGGGCCTTCGTAAAGCACCTCCATCCTCACGTCTTCGTGGGCTTCTATATTTATGGAGCTAACCCGGCCACTCCTAACCGGTTTACCTCCAGTAATCATATCCCCAACATTAGGCCCCAGATTGATTTGAACTTGTTCATGTCAATATTCAATACTTAGAAAAATTCTTGCCCTGTCACCTTCATATAGATCTGGTAAACCGCCATGATGTCATCCTTTAGATCCGTAGTAAACCGCCATGACGTCATCTATTCATTGAAGCCGAAGATTCCCTTCATTAATGAATATCCAACCATCGAGGTGACATCCTTATTAACTATCCATTTTGAGCTCCTCGATTCATGCACTTGTCCCTTATCGCTTCGCCTTATAAATAGGACCACGGGCCCTTCTCTTTTTTCCCCTTCGTCTCCTTTACTTCTTCTTCCTCCTTGCGACGCCTCTGCACCTAAGCGTCGCCGCCGTCACCGAGCTTCGCCTCCGTGTCTCCGCCGGCCGCTGCATCAACCTGGTTGCACCAGAGAGCCGCGGCATATCTCCGCTGCTTCAACAGCCACTGTAAGTCCCTTCCTTTCTCCGTTGTAGATCTACCTAGGGTTTCCTCGTTCGTCGAAGTTCATCGAGGCTCCGGCACTGTTCTTCCCTGTTTCTTCTTAGTGCATGGATAAAAACTTCAAACTTGATGTGTCGGTGTACTGGAGTAGGGGTACCCTACTACCCCGAACTCGTGCACGGGCAGTCGCAGCATCCCCGCGGCAAGGCTTGCCGGGTAACCGCCAGGGTCCTCCGCAGACCATTCAAGAACAAAGTACTCAAGACAAGACCCCGGCAAGAGGAGCTTGCCGGGAAGAAGACAAGACCCCGGCGTGAGGAGCTTGCCGGGAAGGCCATCCAAGGCATACCAAGGAAACTCGGCGCGACGCGCTACGCGCCCCGGCAAGGCCCGGTGAGCGACAAGCTCCCGGGCGCGACAAGACAACCGCGGCAAGACGCTTGCCGCGACAAGCCACCACTTCGTGCCCGCGCTCCAGCACACCCGCCCACGTGTCGCTCTGGGGCCCCTCCCAGGCACACGTGGCGGGAGGCCGTGCAGCTAGGGGTGCGAGGTGGCAAGCAGGCGCTGACAAGATAACCATCGAGGCAAACGGTGGCGTCCCTAGCAAGCCCCTTTCGGTATTGTTTAGGCGACACAGACGGGCATTTAATGCCCTTGTCCCCTGCCGTCAGGGTTAGGTATGATAGCACTGTAGTAGGTAGCTGTGCCTGCTACAGCACCTAGCTGTGCCTATCCACGGCACCCTTTCCATTTTTGCCCTTGGCCCCCGTTGCTCTATGTCGGTAACCCCTTGAGTATAAAAGGAGGCCCGTGCGCAACGTAGGAGGGGGGTCGGCCATTTGGAGAGCCTTCGGGAGGGGGCCATTCCAACGCCCACGCTCGGTCTCGCTAGTCGCCGGTGTGTACTGCAGCACCCCGCGCTCCCGAGCCAAAAATCAATACCAAACCACAAAGCAGGAGTAGGGTTTTACGCATCCGTGCGGCCCGAACCTGGGTAAATCGCTCGCGTGCTTCGCCTCGATTTGCTCTTCGCACGACCAGCCGCCCGCGTGCTTCGCCTCGATCTGCTCTTTGCGCAACCTCCGCCCCCCGCCGAACCGAAAGGGACCCGGTCCGCCGATCCCATAGGTGTCCGTGGATCAGAAACCCCGGCATCTCTGGCGCGCCAGGTAGGGGGCGTCGAAGTTGTGCGAACCAGATCCGGTGTCCTCGCGGGCTAGATCTTCATCGTCCTCAGATCCGGCGCCCCCTCGGGCTAGATCTTCATCACCTTCGTCAACATGCCGCCGAAGAAGAAAGTTTCGAAGGCAGCTGCTCCGTCCGCGCCGACGGCCAAAGATAAGTTGCCAAAGTTTGAGCAATCGAATCTTTTAAATTCTATGTTACCTCCCTTGAACGACCACTCTTTGTATGGGAAACCTGAGCGCGGAGGAACCAACTCGTAGCTAGCTGCGCCCTTGCGTTGTTTCGAGCTCGCTCAACAACATTAAGTGAGCTGCGGCCAGTTGCTTAACTAGCCGCGCCCTTGCATTGTTTCGAGCCTGCTCAACAACGTAAGTGAGCTGCGACGAGTTGCTTAACTAGCCGCGCCCTTACTTTGCTTCGAGTCCGCTCAGCAACTTAAGTGAGCTGCAGCTGGCTGCGACAAGGTTTCTTGCCGGTAGCGGCACCGCCGGCGGGCTGCTGACGTTCCGCACTCAGCGCCTGCGGCTCAGGTGCCCGCACCGGCGGGTCCCCTAAAAGCGTAGGGCAAAAACATACAAAGGGACGAGTCAAGTAAAGGGAGTAACGTTGCAATCGTTGCCAAGCTACATTACAAAGATAGCTTGTCGCGGCTCTAACAGATTGTCCCCATGACATGATGGGCAGCGACAAGCTTTGCTCCGGCAAGCTTGCCAGGAGAACGTCGCGCTCCGGCAGACCCGCAGGTTCTTGCTGTAGAAGCGGACGTTCTCGCAGCCGCAGAATTGCCTTTAGTCCTTGTTGTCGAGCCACGAGCTCCAGCATGGGCACAGCAGATTGTCCGCCTCCTTCAGACAGGAGAACTTCCCGAAGAGCAAGAAGAAGCGGAAAGAGTAGCCCGGCAGTCAAGTATGTACCAGTTTGTCGACAAGACACTGTACAGAAGAAGACTCAACGGTGTGAAATTGAAGCGTATTCACCGGGAAGGCGGACAAAGGCTGTTGGCAGAAATGTATGGCAGCCAAGTAAACATCTACTCCCCGTAAGCAATGACGAGCCATAAGGCTCCATATCTGTATTTTCTCTTCTTTCTTTTTCACAAGGAAAGGAAGGCTCCCTCGCGCACAAGTTTGCCGGGGGGGAAAGGAGAAGATGATGGTATGGACCAGGCGTCGTTCAAAAAGTTTCGCCTTGCCGGGAAGCAGACAACAAAAAAGATAAGTTGCCAAAGTTTGAGCAATCAAATTTTTAAAAAATTTGAGTTATCTCCCCTAAACGGCCGCACCTTGTATGGAAAACCTATGCGCGGAGGAGCCAACTCGCAGCCAGCTGCGCCCTTGCGTTGTTTCGAGCTCGCTCAACAACATTAAGTGAGCTGTGGCTAGTTGCTTAACTAGTCGCGCCCTTGCATTGTTTCGAGCCTGCTCAACAACGTAAGTGAGCTGCGACTAGTTGCTTAACTAGCCGCGCCCTTACTTTGCTTCGAGCCCCGCTCAACAATTTAAGTTAGCTGCAGCTAGCGGCGACAAGGTTTCTTGCCGGTAGCGGCACCGCCAACAGGCTGCTGACGTCCCGCACTCAGCGCTCGCGGCTCAGGTGCCTGCACCGGCAAGTTCCCTAAAAGCGTAGGGTAAAAGCATACAAGGCAAGGAATCGAGTAAAGGGGAATAACCTAGCAATCACTACCCATAAGAAAGTTATGCTACGAAATAGCTTGTCGCAGCTCTAATAGATACTTTCTATGACATAGCTAGCAGCGACAAGGAAAGAAGGAAGCAGACGGCCTAGTCAACGCGGTCGCCCTCAACCCTCTTGATCCAGCCCACCTTGTCCACAATGGGTGCGACAAGGGCCTTGAGCTCCTCCTGATCGATATCAGGCGGCAAGGGTCTGAGGACGTTATTGAAGCGGAGGCCTGGATTGCGGAAGGCCACCTTCATCAACACCTTCTGAAGGGCTCCCGCACAGATCTCGCGTGACTCGTCAGCCAGCTGCTTCGGGATCCTATCTCGGAGTCGCTGGAGGGCCGTCGCCACGCCCTTGAAGAACAGAGTGAGCTTGGCGCTGGGCTGGAGGTTCTCGTCGGAGGAGTACCCGAAGTCTTCCACCCCCAGCTGCGCCAGCTCCCTGTCGATGTCCCCGGCGGCGTTCACAAGGCTCTCTGTCCAGTGCTCCACCGTATCCCTAAAAGCGTTTTGGGTGGTGGCAGCACTCTCCAGCAACGCCTTGTCGGCTTCGATCTCCTTCTTCGGGGTCGCCTCCTGCTCCTTGGCACCGTCCAGCGCCTTAGACAAAGCGACCAGCTTCGACTCAAGAGCGGAGTTGGAGACCTTGGCGGCGCTGAGCTCCTTGCCCTTCTCGGAGAGATCGGCCTCCAGCCGCGCCGCCCTCGTCTTCAACTCCTCCTTGGCGGCCTCGGCGGCGGCAGCAGCGTCCTCCACTTGCTTGAGAGCTCCACCAAGCTTCTCCTCGCGCGCGGCAAGCTCCTCCTCGTGAGCGTCGAGGTTGACCTTCCCTGCGCCAGCTCACCCTCCTCCGCGGCTAGCTTCACAGCGGCAAGTCGCTGCAGCTCCTCGGCCTCGGCCTTCTCGAGGAGGAAGGCCTTTCGCGCTTCAGCGAGCTGCTCCCGCTCCTCCGCCAGGGATCGGACGGCATCCCGGTGGAAACCCCCGAGCTCCTCCGCGCGCCTTTCGATATCGGCTCCCGCCTTCGCGACAAGCGCCTCGCGGGACTCCAGCTTGGCTTGTCGCGCGCGGTAGAGCGACATCAACCTGCGCAGCAGCCGCTCTTCCTCGGGCTCGTTGTTGCTGCTGCTTGGCGCGTCGGCCAGCTTCAGTCCCGCGGAGGCGAGCACTTCTCCGTCGAAGACCTCCCCCTCGGCCGGCGCTCTGGAGCTTGATGCCCAGGGGAGGTTGATGAAGACGCCTTCGCCGGCTTTCAAGTAAACGCCCGGCTGGGGCTCCTCGGTGCTTGGCGCTGCGGCCTCGGCGGACGGGTCGGCGGTCGGTGCAGCGCCTAGCGCTCCTGCGGCCTCTGGGCCGTCAGTACGATCGCCAGATCCCTCGCCAGCCGCCGCGGCGCCAGCCTTGGCGGCCTCGGCGCCGGCGGGAACGCCCGCGCCGGCTACGTCCTCGGCGGCGACCTCGGTCTCCATCCGCCCCGCAACAGATGGGTCTGACAGCCGGCGAGGGGAGAAGAGTCAAGCAAAATCCAGCAAGAACTCATAAAGATCAAGAAAAGAAGGATCCAAGGGAAGTTTCGAAGCAAGGGGAGTACCTGCACCAGGCTCTGCGATCGTGTTCTCCGTCGTCGGGGGGCCGCTGACGCTGTCCCTCGTCGGAGAACCCTCCCTTGCCGGAGGCTTCTCCCTCACCGGGGAGCCCTCCCTGGCCGGAGAGTTCTCCCTTGTCGGGGAATTCTCCCTTGGCTCCTGGTGGGGCTGCTCGGCTCCTACACAAGTCAACAAGCAGATATCAGCAAAGACGAGTACCCAAGTGCGCCTCGCAGCAGAAAGTAAATCACACACTTACGCTGGGGGCTGCCATGGAGGAAAGTCGCCAGCTCCGGCAAGGTTATCTCGGGCGCGCCACCTGTTGTCGCAGGGGGCTCGTCCTCGATGGTGATCGCCGGGGCCTTAGCTCTCTTTGCCGCTCTCTGGGCCAGAGTCCTAAAGAGGAACGGATTCAGGGAAAGGCAAGTGAGAAACAAGACCAACAGCAAGGGTTGAAGAAATGCAAGTACAACAAGAGAAGCTTACTCTCCCTCTTCTTCCTCGTCGGAGCTTAACATGGAGAATTCGAAGCCCGGCCCGCGCCCGGCGCGAGGAGGCGGAGGAGAAGCTTCCCTTGGCCGCTTGGCGGGGGCAGTGGCGGACGACCCTGCCCCGGCCGTTGGCACGGCGTGAGTGGCGGCAAGGACTGCCGCGGTGGTCCGGCTAGACTCTGCTCCAGTTGCCGTCGTGGCATGAGGCGCTCCCGCGGCAACGGTGCTTGCCGTGGTCGAGCGTGTCACGCGACGTGGCGACTGTTGGCCCGCTTGCCGCTCCGCCGCATCACCAACCTTACGGAGGCGCCTTCTTGGTGGGGATGGAGGCTCTGCTTCTGCTGGGCTGGCTGAAGACGAGGAGAAAGAAGAGTCGATTTACAACGAGCCGCTCGCGTCCTTGGCGGGCTCGCTCGGCTCGGCGTCACGCTCGGCAAGCTCCTTCTTGCCGACAAGCTCCCCTCGCTCGCCACGGCCTGCCACTTCTGCTGCATCCGCCTCCACCGTGGTGAACCCAAACTCGCCCGCGGCTGCGGCTGCCACCGCCTCCTCCAGCCTGGTGGCGATGCGCGCCATCTCCGCGTCAGTGGTGTCGCGGGTGAGGCCGTCCTTCTCGTCGGGGCGGACTGCCACCTCCACCAAGTCGTCGAAGAACTGCTTCACGACCTCGTCGGCAGGCTCCCGCCAAGTTGGCACAATCCCGTGCGAGTCGCACTCCGGCATCATTGCACGGATGCGATCGAGCGCGGAATTATTTCACAAAGGCACGACGCCCCCCGGCAACCTGAACACCTCGGGATGCTGGGGGTCATATTTGAACAGCTCCTGCAGCATCGCGTTGAGCTCCAGGACTGTGAAGTTGTAGTTGAGGCCCGGCCGCAGCCTCATGATATCTGCCGCGTTCTTGAACTCCCAAGTGGGCCTCCCTCGTTCCTCCAGGGGGGCGATGCGGCGGCGAAGGAAGTCTGCGCCAACAGCGCCGACAGTAAGCCCAGCGAGCCTGAGGCGCAGAATCCTGGTGGCAGCAATTCTCAGCCTGTCGTCCTCCGGGGCAAGGTCGCTCCAATCGCCGCCGCGTACTACTGGGATTTGGCGCCGGGAGGTGAATGGCTGCGGATCCTCTTCGACAATCCAGCACCAATCCGCCCTCCACTCCTCCCACTTGCCGCGGAACTCTCCCTCCAGATAGGCCTCCTTCTTGCCGGCCCTTGAGATCCAGGAGATTCCGCCGGATAGAGCCTCTCCCCTCTCTACTCGGGGTATGAAAAAGTGGCGGAAGAGGGCTACGTTGGGAAGGACTCCGACAAAGTTTTCGCACAGATGCGCGAAAACTGCCATTGTCAGGACGGCGTTGGGGGTGAAGTCGAGGAGATGGAATCCATAGGTGTTCATGATGTCACAGAAGAAATCAGAGAAAGGCGGGCACAGCCCGCAGTAGAAGAACAATGCGAAGAAGGCGTATCCAGTCGGAGCCTCCTTGCAAGCGGCGGCGGGGAGTACCTTTGTGCGCGGATGCGCGCGCGTCTCCGCCGACCAGAACAGAGAGTAGTCCTCCCACAGCTCCTTCGCGCCGAGGCTGGGGGGGAAAACGGACCGCTTCTTCCGCAGCGCCGCGAGCCGCTGCGCCTCGGTCGTCTTCACGGTCTTCCCCTTATCGGCTTTTGGGGCCATGGCGGAAGCAGTGAAGGAGGTCGACGGCGCTGGTGGTGCTAGTGGCGGTGGGGGGCGGAGCACTGCTCTCTCTCTCTCTCGGCTTTGGGGAGGCGAGGGAGCGGCGGAGATTTCTGAGATTTGGAACGGCAACAGGCGAGTGAGCCAACCACCCCTGTTTCCCCTGCTTATAAAGGGGGAGGGGGCGGACGTTCCGCATTCCCAGACGAAGAAAACCCCACGACCTCTCCCACGATGCCGCATTCAACGCGTGCCGTTCGGGGAGGGGGCGCGGTGGAAGCGGAGAGATATGCGGCGTGACCTAGGCCGCGCGTGCCCGTGCACTGTTTTGGGCCTGGCCCAACAGCGCTCGGCACCGTGTCTGGCCCAGGCCCGGGGGCTCCTGTCGGTGTACTGGAGTAGGGGTACCCTAGTACCCCGAACTCGTGCACGGGCAGTCGCAGCATCCCCGCAGCAAGGCTTGCCGGGTAACCGCCAGGGTCCTCCGCAGACCATTCAAGAACAAAGTAATCAAGACAAGACCCCGACAAGAGGAGCTTGCCGGGAAGAAGACAAGACCCCGGCGAGAGGAGCTTGCCGGGAAGGCCATCCAAGGCATACCAAGGAAACTCGGCGCGACGCGCTACGCGCCCCGGCAAGGCCCGGTGAGCGACAAGCTCCCGGGCGCGACAAGACAACCGCGGCAAGACGCTTGCCGCGACAAGCCACCACTTCGTGCCCGCGCTCCAGCACACCCGCCCACGTTTCGCTCTGGGGCCCCTCCCAGGCACACGTGGCGGGAGGCCGTGCAGCTAGGGGTGCGAGGTGGCAAGCAGGCGCTGACAAGATAACCATCGAGGCAAACGGTGGCGTCCCTAGCAAGCCCCTTTCGGTATTGTTTAGACGACACAGACGGGCATTTAATGCCCTTGTCCCCTGCCGTCAGGGTTAGGTATGATAGCACTGTAGTAGGTAGCTGTGCCTGCTACAGCACCTAGCTGTGCCTATCCACGGCACCCTTTCCATTTTTACCCTTGGCCCCCGTTGCTCTATGTCGGTAACCCCTTGAGTATAAAAGGAGGCCCGTGCGCAACGTAGGAGGGGGGTCGGCCATTTGGAGAGCCTTCGGGAGGGGGCCATTCCAACGCCCACGCTCGGTCTCGCTAGTCGCCGGTGTGTACTGCAGCACCCCGCGCTCCCGAGCCAGAAATCAATACCAAACCACAAAGCAGGAGTAGGGTTTTACGCATCCGTGCGGCCCGAACCTAGGTAAATCGCTCGCGTGCTTCGCCTCGATTTGCTCTTCGCACGACCAGCCGCCCGCGTGCTTCGCCTCGATCTGCTCTTTGCGCAACCTCCGCCCCCCGCCGAACCGAAAGGGACCCGGTCCGCCGGTCCCATAGGTGTCCGTGGATCAGAAACCCCGGCATGATGTATTCCACATAATGGCTTATCTTCTGTTACCAAAACAAACCTTTACGCGCATAAAACACTGATCTGGTCCTTTGTGAACTGCTTCAGGATCAACCTTTTAGGTCTAAATCCTTTTATTTTCCTGTCTTACGGTAGATCCAAAATTTCCCTGCAACCTTATGAAATCTGTTTTTACCTTACTTAGTCATTTTTGCCTTAGATCTGTATCCTCTTTACCACATAGGCGGCTTACCTTTGTAAAAGAAATCTATCCTATACCATTAGTCCCCTGGTGAACCGGACAAGCCTTTTACCTCTGTTGTTATACTCTGGTTTAACAACATGTGCATACCATTGTTCTGATATTGCCTTGTCATTCATTATTGTATCAGCCTCCGGTTTACGCAATTTACATACCTGTATGTCTTTATTCCGTCGCATCTTATGTATCACCATGAATGATTTGTAAACCGGTATTTCCTTTCAGCTTTTCGCTTGCAATGGCCAAACAGTTTTATGCTTGTAACTGGGTTCCTTCCCGGGTTACCGAACAACTGCTTAACGGAATGGTCAAGATTGGTACCTTACCAAAAAAGGATGAGATCTGGTGGCGAGTTCCTGGATCGGAGAATCCTCCTACCCCTAAGCAGGGTGAGGTAGTGGTATTTGTTGACCACATAGGCCGTGGTTTCAAACCGCCCGGGTCAAAGTTTTTCCGGGATGTGCTTGCCAGTTTCCAGCTCCACCCTCAAGATATTGGACCTAACTCAGTATCCAATATATGCGACTTCCAAGTCTTCTGTGAAGTGTACCTACAAGAAGAACCAACTGCTGAGCTATTCCGGGATTTTTTTTCCATCTGAACCGGCGCACTGAATTTGTAGACGGACCCAACACTGAACTTGGGGTGTCTCAATTCAAAAAAGAAAAGAGGTCGAATTTCCTCATGCCAAGCTGCACAGCCACCCCAAAGATTGGAACCAAACTTGGTTCTACTGTAAAGATACCTCCCCTGAAGACGAGAACCCTCTGCCGGGCTACCGTGCCCACCGGCTCTCCAACACGCATCCACTGCCGCAACGTCTAAGCGCTATGGAACAGGCCTCATATGCCCCTCAATTCGCCAAGCTCCGAGCCTTTATGGCCAACGGTTTATTCGGCGTCGACTTTGTGCGTTGCTGGATATCCTGGAGCATCTTGCCATTAAGTCGTCGCTCCAGTTTAATGTGTGAGTACACTGGTGAAGTAGAAGACTCTCAACGTCACATCAACATTCAGTTAACTGATGAAGAAGTTACTGAGGGTGTCAAGAAGATTTTGAACGAATCAGAATCTGTCTTCCGCCAAACCGGCTTAAACCCCTTTTACACAAAAAAACAAACCGCCTGCTGTAAGTACTGTCCTTCCTTTTTACCTTTGACATCTTTTTAAACTATTCAACCTGTGAATATCCTTCTGTTTGTTTATAAACAGGGTGATGATCCATTCTGGAAGAAGAAACCTGCAGCCATCCTGTAATCTTGTCCCAACAACCTGGCACAACGACCAAAAGGTCACTTCGACCGGTTTACCTGACACCCTGGTTCGAAAGCGCCGATCTGAGGTCTCACCTCCTTCTGACAATTCTTACCCCAAGGCAGGTTATTTCTGACAACCTCTTAATCCGTCCGATTCAAATTATCAGGTGGCACCTCCCTCATCATCTGGCGAGTCAACAGCAACCCAACTCCCTCCTCTCAAAATTGTAGTTGGGTAAGTACTTAAACCCCTTCTTTGAATGTTTTCATACCTTGTATACTATGCTTAATTTTCACATCTTTTTTTTGTTTGTAGAGCCAAAGCCAGACCCAGCAAAAAGGCTCGGGTGAACAATCCGTCTGAAGACCAGGTGGTTCTTGAACCGGAGCAAACAGGTGAACCGGACCAAAGTGGTGAACCGGAGGGTCCCAATCCTGAAGTCACCTTTGATGAGCCACCCCCTCAAGATCACAATATCGATGAACAACCAGAAGCTGATACTTCTATGCCTGATATTGAACCGGCAGATGCAATCCAGGCTAGTCCGGTGAGAGCTACTGAAACTCCATCAACTCCAGACAAAGCTGCTGGAGATAAAGAAGGCGAGGTTACCATTACTGGTATTAGTCACACCTCTCCTGGCCATCCTGTAATCTTGTCCCAACATAGTGCCAAGGAAGAGCGTGCTGCCATGGAAAAAGGTAAATGGAGCACTGACTTGTCAAGCTACGCTCATCTCAGCGCTCAAGAACTCCACTCTGGTTTTCTAAACCGTCTGCACTCAAACCGTGATTATGAAGCCGGTTTGGTGAACCTGATGAAAGTACGCTATGAGGTATTTTCATCACCTTTCCTTTCTTGATTTCAAAGTATAAACATCAGCCCAAGTAGCCTCCAAGGGCCGGTTTAGCTTTTGCGAGGTAAACCGGGTCTTTGTAATATCTTAATCCTTGCATGTTGATCCTCCATATGTGAAATCATCGTTTAGAAACAAACCGGTACTTTATCATTGTACTCATGTAGTGTTCATCGGTGTAGCCCCCAAGGGTCGGTTTAGCTTTGCAAGGTAAACCGGGTCTTTAATCAATGCGTCTGTTTTGAACAGATGTACATTAGCCCCCAAGTGTTAAGGATAATGCTTGCATTGTACTTGAGACTTGTGAAAAATATGTTGATGAGAAAGCAAATAGGCATTAGCCCCCAAGTACAAAGTGCATAACTTGTTATACGCTTGGTACTTAGAAAATACACATCTCATTGTTGATATATCTTCGCCTTTGCAGGTCGAGCTGAGTAAAAGGGATGTTCAAACCGCTGATCTTCAAGAGAGTGTAAAGTCTCAACAAGCATAGGCTTCCAAATCCAAAGAGGAGCTGACCAATGCGTTGGCAGCTATGGAGAAGTTGAAAGAGACCTTCAACAAGGAGCGTGCTGATTGGGAAACAGAAAAGGCCGGTTTGATAAAAAAGGCCGAGGATGCAGAGGAAGCCCTGAAACTGGTAGTGGAAGAATTGTCCGGCTTAAAGCGGCAGATTGACACCATGACATCCGCTGTATTTGGTAAGTGCTCTCTCGTGCAGTTTGTCTAATCATAAGATTTTATCAATGGCCGGTTTACTGATGCTGAACCATGACAGGGACCCGCATTGCTCATCTGGGCTCTGACATGCGGATGAAGCTTAAAGCGGCGTACACCTTGATAGAATAGCTATTCTCTGGATCCTAGCGTGCTATTTGCACTGCAGCGTATAACAAGCCGGGGCCATCGTTGATAAAGGAAACACTTGAGAAGCTGGCCATGCTACCTGCCCGGATCACCGAACTGAAGAGATCAGCCGCAAGATCAGGAGCGCTGACCGTGCTAATCCGGGCCAAGGCATAGATTCCGGATCTTGAACCAGCAGATATCATCAAAGGATATCCTGGCGTGAAAGAGGACGTCTCAGACTTCAATAATGACGATCTGCGAAGGCTGACAAAGGAGATGCGGCCAATAGCAAGCAAACTGGCGGAGGACACCGATTTATCTCACTTCCAACTGGTTTACGATGCTGAGGGAAAGAGACAGCCCGCTATGATCCATGATGTTGAAGAGCTTGTGCCTCCAATCCGTAAGCATACTTACGCTCCTGACATCGACCCCTCCAGCCTTATCCATGAAGAGGTCGTGTTTCACGCTTTAACCGGAATCGATTGGTCAACGGTTGATTTCCAACATTTGGGGAGGGATGAAGAGGATGTGACTACACAAGATGACCCTCAATCGTCAAGCCGTCCCGATGAAGCATCCTAAACCGGCGACCGGTTTATCAGCTACAGTCTGCCACTGCTTGAAAACAATTATTCAATTTGGGCCGTTTTGAAGCTCCTTGTAATAGGATAGCAGAAACACCTTTATCTGCCATGCCATCGAGCATGCTTGTGTTGCTTGATATTTTGAAAACTTGTTCCACTTTTGGGATCTATTTATGCATAGTCCATTATACTTTGTGTTCCTGCATATAAGAACTTGAAAGCGTCCTAGTGGTTTACCACTGGAGGGGTCATGATGCCCAAAAAATATATACATAACTTGGATGGATAACCAAGATTTATATTAACCAGATAAAATAAATAATATCTGTGACATACCTCGTTGGCTGACCAACTGCTTGTATGGTAAAGGTGAAAAAACACCAATCCGGAGTGTTGACAACTCCTTGCCCTCTTGCCGGTTCATATAGAAACCATATTGGGCTATAATAGCCGCATAATGCTGGTGACATCTAGTCAAAACCAGACCGGAAGAATATCATACCGATGTAAAACTGATCATATACTGACAACTAACCATTGAAAGTCATGCCGGGTTGTAATGAACACCGGTTTATCAGAAAATATTCATAAGTCCCTTATCATAAAAAATAGCAAAGACAAGAAATATGCAAGGCTTTTCATGGGCTGCCAGGCCCTAAATCGAGGCTTTTCATGGGCTGCCAGGCTGCTGAATTAAACCATTTTGCAAAGCCTTTTAAGATGGGCCTCAATCTTTAACCAATCACCGTTTTAACTTTGACAAGTTCAGGGTCCATGGGATTGACTTGTCAAACGTTCGATGGGTCATACCAGGTTTACCTAGACGGAGTGGCTTACTTAAAGAGGCAGGATAACCCGGGGTTTTAGGTGAATACACCTGGCTTCCAAGCCTGGCTTGATAGCCTATTACAAGGGTGCAAGCTCGTTGTTCTTTGAGAAGCAAGGAGCCCCCAGGTAATATTTGAGCTGTGCTTAGTGGTTACCTATGTCTGAGATGTGCTTAATGCAACATACTCTCTTTGGTTCCACATGATTTCCTTTTGGCTTGAAGCCTATCAAGAGGTGTAGCTATGGTGTGAAGACAACCAAGCCCCCTAGTGATATCCCTTTTTGGTTTTAAACCAATCAAGAGGTGTAGCTATGGTTCAGATACGACCAAGCCCCCTAGTGATTTTCTTTATATCTGTGTGGCCGTATAGGCCGGGTTAATAAAACGCCGCTTTATCTGTAGAAGCTCCTGTAGGCTCACACATGATGTAAAAAGAACAGAGACCCCGCTTTATTCGAGGCTCCGGTTTATTATATAATATATACATTGTCATAAGTATGTACATAAGAAGAGCCTGTGGCTCAAGTATAGTAAGGCCAAAGAAGAGCTATATTCCATGGCCGCTTGGTCTCCTCCTCCGATTTACGTGAGTCTTTGTGCTCTCGAACATCAATGAGGTAGTATGACCCATTGTGCAGATTTTTGCTGACCACAAAAGGTCCTTCCCAAGGTGGGGATAACTTGTGCATATCAGTCTGATCCTGGATGAGCCGGAGCACCAGATCGCCCTCTTGAAAAGTTCTGGTCTTAACCCGACGGCTGTGATAACGTCGGAGATCTTGTTCATAAATCGCCGAACGTGCTGCTGCAAGATCACGCTCCTCATTTAGCAGGTCCAGTGAGTCCTGACGTGCCTTCTCATTGTCAGCTTCAACATAAGCCGCCACACGGGGCGAGTCGTGATGGATGTCACTAGGAAGAACCGCCTCTGCTCCATAAACCATGAAGAAAGGCGTGTAACCCGTAGATCTGTTAGGTGTGGTGTTGATGCTCCATAACACAGAAGGTAACTCCTTCACCCAACAACCCGGTGTCTTCTTTAAAGGAACCATAAGCCGGGGTTTAATACCTCTCAAAATTTCTTGATTTGCCCTCTCTGCTTGACCATTAGACTGGGGTGAGCCACTGATGCTACATCAAGCCGGATGTGCTCTCGTTGGCAAAATTCCTCCATCTCACTCTTTGACAGATTAGTACCATTGTCACTTATAATACTGTGTGGGAAACCAAACCAGAATATCACCTTTTTGATGAATTGAACCACCGTGGCTGCATCACACTTACTGACTAGCTCTGCTTCCACCCACTTGGTGAACTTGTCCACTGCCACTAATAGGTGGGTCTTTTTGTCCTTGGATCTCTTAAAGGGTCCAACCATATCAAGCCCCCAAGTTGCAAATGGCCAAGTTATTGGAATCATCCTCAACTCCTGAGCCGGAACATGAGCGCGGCGTGCAAATTTTTGACAACCGTCACACCTTTTGACTAAATCCTCAGCATCAGCATGGGTTGTCAACCAATAGAAACTGTGACGAAAAGCCTTAGCCACCAAGGATTTTGAACCGGCGTGGTGACCACAATCTCCTTCGTGGATTTCTCGCAAAATCTCACAACCCTCTTGAGGAGATACACAACGCTGAATTGCCCCTATGACGCTGTAATGATGTAACTCCCCATTGATTATGGTCATTGACATGGAATGCCGGATTATCTGCCGGGCCAAGGTTTCATCCTCAGGTAACTCGCCCCGGTTCATGTAAACCAAGTACGGGACTGTCCAATCCGGTATAACATGCAAAGCTACCACCAATTGGGCCTCCGGGTCAGGAATAGCCAACTCCTCCTCTGTTGGTATCTTAACCAACGGATTGTGTAGGACGTCGAGGAAAACATTAGGTGGGACCGGTTTACGCTGAGAGCCAAGGCGACTTAAAGCGTTCGCCGCTTCATTGTTTCGCCGGTCTATATGGTCAACTTGATAACCCTTGAAATGACCAGCCACTATGTCCACCTCTCGTCGATACGCAGCCATGAGTGGGCCCTTGGAATCCCAAGTGCCAGATACCTGTTGAGCCACCAGGTCCGAGTCACCGAAGCACTTAACCCGGCTTAAGTTCATCTCCTTAGCCATCCGAAGACCGTGGAGTAAGGCCTCATACTCAGCTGCATTGTTAGTACAAGGGAACATTAAGCGAAGAACATAACAAAACTTGTCACCTCCTGGGGAAGTTAATATAACTCAAGCCCCCGAGCCCTCCAATTGCCTGGACCCATCAAAGTGAATAGTCCAATACGTGTTATGTGGCTTTTCCTCTGGTGCATGCAACTCTGTCCAATCATTGATGAAGTCCACAAGTGCTTGAGATTTGATTGTTGTGCGAGGTGTACACTTGAGCCCGTGAGGTCCAAGCTCGATAGCCCACTTGGCAATCCGGCCTGTTGCTTCTCTGTTTTGAATGATATCTCCCAGAGGGGCTGAACTGACCACTATGATAGGATGACCCTGAAAGTAATGTTTGAGCTTCCGGCTTGCCATAAACACCCCATACACCAGCTTCTGCCAATGTGGATACCTCTGCTTTGATTCGATAAGCACCTCACTGATATAATAAACCGACCATTGAACCGAATATTCCTTTCCAGCCTCCTTGCGCTCCATAACAATGGCCACGCTAACAGCCCTGGCATTAGCAGCCACATACAGTAGTAAGGGCACTTTATCGACTGGAGCTGCAAGCACAGGCGGTTCAGCTACCTCTTCAGATCCTCAAACGCTTTATCAGCCGCATCGCTCCAGACAAACTCATCTGTTTTCTTTAACATCTGGTATAAAGGGATAGCTTTCTCCCCGAGAAGACTGATGAACCGACTTAAAGCCGCAATCTGGCCGGCTAAACGTTGAACGTCATTGATACACGCCGGTTTAGCCAAAGACATGATTGCTGATTTTTTTCTGGATTAGCCTCAATGCCCCTGTTTGACACCAGAAAACCCAAGAGTTTGCCTGCCGGGACAGCAAAGACACATTTGTCCGGATTGAGCATCATCTTGTAAACCCGGAGGTTGTCAAAGGTTTCTCTCAAGTCATCTATCAATGTTTCCTCTTTCCTAGACTTTATCACAATATCATCCACATATGCATGAACATTGCGCCCAATCTGCTTATGAAGACAATTCTAAACACATCGTTGATAAGTCGCCTGGGCACTCTTGAGCCCAAAGGGCATGGAGACATAGCAGAAGGCTCCAAAGGGAGTTATAAAAGTTGTCTTCTCCTGGTCCTTAACTGCCATTTTGATCTGATGATAACCAGAATAAGCATCCAAAAAACACAAGTGGTCACAACCCGCCGTAGCATCAATAATCTGATCAATACGAGGGAGGGCAAAGGGATCTGCTGGGCAAGCCTTGTTCAAGTCTGTGTAGTCCACACACATACGCCAAGTGCCGTTTTTCTTGAGAACCAGCACCGGATTAGCCAACCACTCCGGGTGAAATACCTCCACGATAAACCCTATGCCCAACAACCGAGCTACCTCTTCACCAATAGCCTTGCGCCTTTCTTCGTTGAAGCGGCGGAGAAACTGTCTGACTGGTTTAAAATTAGGATCTATATTAAGTGTGTGCTCAGCGAGTTCCCTCGGTACACCTGGCATGTCAGAAGGCTTCCATGCAAAGATGTCTCGGTTCTCACGGATGAACTCGATGAGCGTGCTTTCCTATTTGGGATCCTAGTTAGCGCTGATGCTGAACTGTTTGGGTGAATCGCCAGGAACAAAATCAACCATCTTAGTGTCTGTGGCCGATTTAAACTTCAACGCCGGATTGTGCTCCGTACTTGGCTTTTTCAAAGAAGTCTGCCGGATCAACCTTGTCTTTGTAAAACTTCAGCTCTTCCGTGGCACAAACCGACTCAGCGTAAGCCGCATCACCTTCCTCACATTCCAAAGAAATCTTCCTGCTCCCATGTACTGTGATGGTCCCCTTATGACCTCCCATCTTAAGCTGCAGATAAACATAACATGGCCTCGCCATGAACTTGTCATAAGTCGGTCGCCCAAATAGAGCATGATACGGACTCTTGATTTTCACCACCTCAAAAGTCAATGTTACTGACCTTGAATCATGATCATCTCCAAAGGCCACTTCTAGGGCTATCTTGCCCACTGGATATGCAGATTTACCGGGCACCACACCATGAAAAACGGTGTTCGACGGTTTAAGATTCTTATCTGTCAACCCCATACGGCGGAAGGTGTCATAGTAGAGAATATTGATACTGCTTCCCCCATCCATGAGCACCTTGGTGAACTTATACCCCCCCCCAACTTGAGGTGCCACCACTAAAGCCAGATGACCCGGATTATCAACCCGGGGTGGGTGATCCTCTCTACTCCATAAAATGGGTTGCTCAGACCAGCGCAAATATTGAGGCACTGCCGGTTCAACAGAGTTCACGGCCCTCTTGTGAAGCTTCTGATCACGCTTGCACAATCTAGTGGTGAAGACATGATACTACCCACTATTCAACTGCTTCGGATTGCTCTGGTAACCCGACTGATGTTGCTGCTGATTCCCCTGATGGTTATAACCTCCCTATTGCCCTGGTTCCCTTGATTGCTATATCCGGTTTGATTGCCTTGAAATCCTGAACCGGAGCTACCGCCTCCATAACCCGGCCCATGAAAACCACCTCCTGAACCGCCGGGCGGGCCATTGTCATACTGAAACATATTGGAGTTCTTCAATTCTCGCATGATATAACAATCCTTCCAAAGATGCGAAGCTGGCCTCTCGTTTGATCCATGCTTTGGACAAGGTTGATTTAAAAGGCGCTCCAGATTGGGGCCTGAACCTCCGCCCTTCTGGGGTTGTTTACCCTTATGACGCTGACCGTTATCCTGAGCATTGGTGTTAGCCACAGTCCAAACTATTGTCTGCCTTGCGCTTACCATTGTTCCCATGACCTGCCGGGTTATGCTGTTGTCCCTTGGTGTTGTCGTTCTTCTTCCCTTTCCCCTGTTTGTCCTCCTCTGACTCGGGGTCTTTGTATTATCTGAATCGGCATATTTAACCAAAGCGGCCATAAGCGTTGCCATATTGTTGCAGTGACGTTTGAGCCTTCCTAACTTCTGTTTTAGCCGTAGAAACCAGCAATTGCCCTCCAACGTTAACACTGCTGTGTCCGCATTGATGCGATCCGATGAATGCAAAATAGCTGAGACCCGCTTTGCGCAACGGGTTGTAAACTCCCCATCCTCATGAACATCAGCGGCTAGGTCCACAATCGACATAGGCTGCTTACAAGTATCCTTAAAATTCTGGATAAACCGGTGTTTTAACTCGGCCCATGATCCGACAGAGTTAACTGGTAAGCTCTTTAACCAAGTACGAGCTGTCCCCTCCAACATCATGGTGAAATATTTAGCGCACACTGCTTCATCCACATCTAACATCTCCATTGCCATTTCATAACTTTCAACCCATGACTCTGGTTGCAAATCGGCGGTGTAATTGGGCACCTTACGAGGGCCTTTAAAATCCTTGGCCAGTCGCACATTACGTAAAGCGGGGGTGAGACATGGAACCCCTAAGGAACTGAAGACCACACCTGGCTCCACTGAAGCGGTAGGGCGAACTGGAGTAGGTTGACGAGCTGCATGCAAAGCTGCTAACTCGGCCTCTCGACGTGCACGACCATGATCCACCACATCCTGCGCATTAGCACTTCCACCTGCCGGGTTGTGCCCTCGCGGCGAGTTACGGTGACGTGCACTGCTTGATACAGCCGGTTCATCCTCAACGTGCCTGATGTAGCTCCGGCTTGGACGGGGGGTGGAATGAATCCTCTCGCGACTATGTGAATAAGCCTGTTGCTAGTTTAAAGCTGTTTGAAGGAGCTCTCTGACCCGTTGTGTCTCAATCGCAACTGGTGACTCACCGCCGGTCGGGAGGGCTGCCAATCGTGAAGCGGCAGCCACAATGTTGTCCAACGGGTTGGAGTAATGCCCCGGGGGTGTCGGAACATACTGTAGCACAACGTTGTTCTGACGAGGCAGGTCCATCGTGCGCGGCTGAACTGATGCTCCTGTTCCCGGCGCCTCCGTCCGGTTTACCACTGGCTGGTTACTAGTTCCTGCTCCTGGCGTGTTGAAGATATTTCTTGGCTCATAACCCAGCGGGAGGTGCGACCGGTATCTTCTCCCCATGACCTCATCTGAAGCATTCTGGTCCAACCTAAGCCGGTAGGCCTGAGCTTCCAACTCGGCCCGTTCTGTAGCCATCCTGGCATTCTGAAGCTAGTTTTGCACAAGTAGAATACCCAGGTTAAACTTGACGAGCCTAACATATGTAGATATGGCCTCGGAACACTAAGATCGAAAGGTCGGGCGTGAATCATATAGTAGATACGATCAACATAGTGACATTCACCATTGAAAATGTCTCCATCTCACGTGATGATCGGACATGGTTTAGTTGATATGGATCACGTGATCATTTAGATGACTAGAGGGATGTCTATCTAAGTGGGAGTTCTTTAGTAATATGATTAATTGAACTTTAATTTATCATGAACTTAGTACCTGATAGTATTTTGCATGTCTATGTTGTTGTAGATAAATGGCCCGTGCTACTGTTCCTTTGAATTTTAATGCGTTCCTAGAGAAAGCTAAGTTGAAAGATGATGGTAGCAACTACACGGACTGGGTCCATAACTTGAGGATTATCCTCATTGCTACACAGAAGAATTACGTCCTGGAAGCACCGCTAGGTGCAAAGCCCGCTGCTGGAGCTACTCCAGATGTTATGAATGTCTGGCAGAGCAAAGCTGATGACTACTCGATAGTTTAGTGTGCCATGCTTTACGGCTTAAAATTGGGACTTCAACGACGTTTTGAACGTCATGGAGCATATGAGATGTTCCAGGAGTTGTCGTGGGTTTGTCACGGCAGATGTCCTCGTGAAAGGACTTAGTCGTGGAGCCATCGCTACGGCTAGGGTTTCGATGACCAGGGAGCGAATCCGCTCTGCCTGGCTCTCGAGTAGTTGTCTGCTGTCCCTAAACCGCGGCCGGGTCATCCCTTTATATACATAGGTTGACGCCCGCTAGTTTATAGAGTCCCGAGGCCGGATCATAAACGTGTTCGGCTCGGTCTCTATTCCTTTAACTTACAATACAAGTTACATGAAAGAGTCGGTTTACATCTACAGGCCTAGTTTACGCGTTGCGTCGTAAGGGGCTAATTTGGATCCATATGTTTCATGCTATGGTTAGGTTTACCTTAATACTTTTGTTGTAGTTGCAGATGCTTGCAATAGAGGTTAATCATAAGTGGGATGCTTGTTCAAGTAAGAACAGCACCCAAGCACCGGTCCACCCACATGTCAAATTGTACCAAACGCGAATCATATGAACGTGATGAAAATTAGCTTGACGATATTCCAATGTGTCCTCGGGAGCGCTTTTCCTTATATAAGAGTTTGTCCAGGCTTGTCCTTTGCTACAAAAAGGATTGTGCCACCTTGCTGCACTTTATTTACTTTGGTTACTTGTTGCTCGTTACAAATTATCTTATCACAAAACTATCTGTTACCACCTATTTCAGTACTTGCAGAGAATACCTTGCTGAAAACCGTTTATCATTTCCTTCTGCTCCTCGTTGGGTTCGACACTCTTACTTATCGAAAGGACTACGATAGATCCCCTATACTTGTGGGTCATCAAGACTCTTTTCTGGTGCCGTTGCCGGGGAGTGAAGCGCCTTTGGTAGGTGGAATTTGGTGAGGAAAAATTTATATAGTGTGCTGAAATTTACTGTCACTTGTTATTATGGAAAGTAATCCTCTGAGGGGCTTGTTCGGGGTATCTTCACCCCGACCAGTAGAGCAAAGAGTTGCTCCTCAACCTACTGAACCTACTGAAAATGAAAATGAAAATACTTGCTTTGAAGTTCCTTCGGGTATAATAGAAAAATTGCTAGCTAATCCTTTTTTAGGAGATGGAACAAAACATCCTGATGAACATCTGATATATGTGGATGAAGTTTGTGGATTATTTAAGCTTGCAGGTGTATCCAGAGATGTTGTTAAGAAGAGGTTCTTCCCCTTATCTTTGAGGGGAGATGCATCGACATGGTATAGGCTATGTGATGATATGCAGTCTTGGAATTCCAAATGATTGAAATTGGAATTTCATCATAAGTTTTATCCTATGCATCTTGTTCATCGTGATCGCAATTATATATATAATTTTTGGCCTCGCGAAGGAGAAAGCATCGCTCAAGCTTGGGGGAGGCTTAAATCAATGTTATATTCATGCCCCAATCATGAGCTCTCGAGAGAAATGATTATTCAAAAAATTTATGCTCGGCTCTCTGAAAATAATCGCACCATGCTTGATACTTCTTGTGCTGGCTCTTTTATGATGAAGACTATTGGATTTAGATGGGATTTATTGGATAGAATTAAACGCAACTCTGAAGATTGGGACCTCGACAATGGTAAGGAGTCAGGTATGACACCTAAGTTTGATTGTGTTAAATCTTTTATGGATACCGATATTTTCTGTAAGTTTAGCACTAAATATGGACTTGATTCCGAGATAGTAGCTTCTTTCTGTGAATATTTTGCTACTTATGTTGATCTCCCTAAGGAGAAGTGGTTTAAATATCATCCTCCCATAGTAGTAAAAGTAGCTGCTCCTATTAAAGTTGAAGAAAAGACTATTACTTATAATGATCCTATTGTTCCTACTTCTTATGTTGAGAAACCACCTTTCCCTGTTAGGGTAAAGGATCATGCTAAAGCTTCAACTGTGGTTCGTAAAAGCAATATTAAAACATATACACCCCCTGAGCAAGTTAAAGTAGAACCTAATATGGCTATTGTTAAAGAGCTCCTGTCTGATAATATTGATGGGCATGTTATTCAGTTCTGCGGTGAAACTGCTAGAATTGCCAAACCTTGTGCTAAAGATAAACATAGACCTGTGGTAGGCGTGCCTGTTATTTCTGTTAAAATAGGAGATCATTGTTATCATGGCTTATGTGATATGGGTGCTAGTGCTAGTGTTATACCTTATGACTTGTATAAATAAATCAAGCATGAAATTGCACCTGCTGAGTTAGAAGACATTGATGTCACAATCAAACTTGCTAATAGAGATACTATTTCATCAATGGGAATTGTTAGAGATGTTGAAGTCTTGTGCGGGAAAACTAAATATCCTGCTGGTTTTCTTGTTCTTAGTTCCCCACAAGATAGCTTTTGTCCCATTATATTTGGTAGACCCTTCTTGAATACAGTTAATGCTCGGATAGACTGCGAAAAGAATGTTGTTACTATTGGCTTGGATGATATGACTCATGAATTTAATTTCTCTAAATTTAGTAAACAACACCGTGAAGAAGAATTGCCTAGTAAGGATGAAATTATTAGTCTTGCTTCTATTGCCGTACCTCCTAGTGATCCTTTAGAGCAATATTTGCTAGACCATGAGAATGATATGTTTATGAATGAAAGAAGGGAAATAGATGAAGTATTCTTTAAACAGAAACCTATGCTGAAACACAATTTGCCTGTTGAAATCCTAGGGGATCCTCCTCCACCTAAGGGTGATCCCGTGTTTGAGCTTAAACCGTTGCCTGATAATCTTAAATATGCCTATATTGATGAAAAGAAGATATATCATGTTATTATTAGTGCTAACCTTTCAGAGCATGAAGAAGAAAGATTATTGAAAACTCTGAAGAAGCACCGTGTTGCTATTGGATATACTCTTGATGATCTTAAGGGCATTAGTCCCGTTCTATATCAACACAAAATAAATTTGGAAGCAGATGCCAAACCAGTTCGTGATCCTCAACCACGTCTGAATCCTAAAATGAAAGAAGTGGTAAGAAAAGAAACACTAAAGCTTCTGGAAGCAGGTATAATTTATCCCGTTGCTGATAGTCAGTGGGTAAGTCCTGTTCATTGTGTCCCTAAGAAGGGAGGCATTACTGTTGTTCCTAATGATAAAGATGAATTGATTCCACAAAGAATTATTACGGGTTATAGGATGGTAACTGATTTCCGCAAATTAAATAAGGCTACTAAGAAAGATCATTACCCCTTACCTTTTATCGATCAAATGCTAGAAAGATTATGCAAACATACACATTACTGCTTTCTAGATGGTTATTCTGGTTTCTCTCAAATACCTGTGTCGGCTAAAGATCAATCAAAGACTACTTTTACATGCCCTTTTGGTACTTTTGCTTATAGACGTATGCCTTTTGGTTTATGTAATGCACCTGCTACCTTTCAAAGATGCATGATGGCTATATTCTCTGACTTTTGTGAAAAGATTTGTGAGGTTTTCATGGACGACTTTTCCGTCTATGGATCTTCTTTTGATGATTGCTTGAACAATCTTGATCGAGTTTTGCAGAGATGTGAAGAAACTAATCTTGTCTTGAATTGGGAAAAGTGCCACTTTATGGTTAATGAAGGTATTGTCTTGGGGCATAAAGTTTCTGAAAGAGGTATTGAAGTTGATAAAGCCAAGGTTGATGCTATTTGAAAAGATGCCATGTCCCAAGGACATCAAAGGTATAAGAAGTTTCCTTGGTCACGCTGGATTTTATAGGAGGTTCATTAAGGACTTCTCAAAAATTTCTCGGCCTCTGACCAATTTATTACAAAAAGATATACCATTTGTCTTTGATGATGATTGTGTAGAAGCATTTGAAATACTTAAGAAAGCATTAGTCTCTACACCTATTGTTCAGCCACCTGATTGGAATTTTCCCTTTGAAGTTATGTGTGATGCTAGTGATTATGCTGTAGGTGCTGTTCTAGGGCAAAGAGTTGATAAGAAATTAAATGTTATCCATTATGCTAGTAAGACTCTAGACAATGCTCAAAGAAATTATGCTACTACTGAAAAAGAACTTTTAGCAATTGTATTTGCTTGTGATAAGTTCAGACCTTATATTGTTGATTATAAAGTAACTATCCACACTGATCATGCTGCTATTAAATATCTTATGGAGAAGAAAGATGCTAAACCTAGACTTATTAGATGGGTTCTCTTGCTACAAGAATTTGATTTGCATATTGTTGATATAAAAGGAGCTGAGAACCCCGTTGCAGACAACTTATCTAGGTTAGAGAATGTTCTTGATGACCCACTACCTATTGATGATAGCTTTCCTGATGAACAATTAAATGTCATAAGTACTTCTCGTAGTACCCCTTGGTATGCTGATTATGCTAATTACATAGTTGCTAAATTTATACCACCTAGCTTCACATACCAACAAAAGAAAAAGTTCTTCTATGATTTGAGACACTACTTTTGGGATGACCCACATATTTATAAAGAAGGAGTAGATGGTGTTATTAGACGTTGTGTACCTGAGCATGAACATGAACAGATCCTACGCAAGTGCCACTCCGAAACTTATGGAGGACACCGTGCGGGAGATAGAACTGCACATAAGGTATTGCAATCCGGTTTTATTGGCCTACTCTCTTCAAGGATGCCCGTAAGTTTGTCCTATCTTGTGATGAATGTCAAAGAATTGGTAATATTAGTAGACGTCAAGAAATGCCTATGAATTATTCACTTGTTATTGAACCGTTTGATGTTTGGGGCTTTGATTATATGGGACCTTTTCCTGCCTCTAATGGATATACACATATTTTAGTTGCTGAGATTACGTTACTAAGTGGGTAGAAGCTATTCCAACTAGTAGTGCTGATCATAACACTTCTATTAAAATGCTTAAAGAAGTTATTTTTCCGAGGTTTGGAGTCCCTAGATATTTAATGACTAATGGTGGTTCACATTTTATTCATGGTGCTTTCCATAAACTGCTTGCTAAATATGACGCCAATCATAGAATTGCGTCTCCGTATCACCCACAGTATAGTGGTCAAGTAGAATTGAGTAATAGAGAACTCAAATTAATTTTGCAAAAGACTGTCAATAGGTCTAGAAAGAATTGGTCCAAGAAACTTGATGATGCATTATGGGCCTATAGAACTGCATATAAAAATCCTATGGGTATGTCTCCGTATAAAATGGTATATGGAAAAGCATGTCACTTACCTCTCGAACTAGAACATAAGGCATATTGGGCTATTAAAGAACTTAACTATGATTTTAAACTTGCCGGTGAAAAGAGGTTATTTGACATTAGCTCACTTGATCAATGGAGAACCCAAGCTTATGAAAATGCCAAGTTGTTTAAAGAAAAGGTTAAAATATGGCATGACAAAAGGATACAAAAGCGTGAGTTTAATGTAGGTGATTATGTATTGCTATACAACTCTCGTTTGAGATTTTTTGCAGGGAAACTTCTCTCTAAATGGGAAGGCCCCTATGTTATCGAGGAGGTCTATCGTTCCGGTGCCATAAAAATCAACAACTTCGAAGGCACAAATCCGAAGGTGGTAAACGGTCAAAGAATCAAACATTATATCTCAAGTAATCCCATAAATGTTGAAACCAATGTTATTGAAACCGTAACCCCGGAGGAATACATAAGGGACACTTTCTAGAACATTTCAGACTCCGAAAAGGAATAGGTATGTGGTACGGTAAGTAAACCGACTCCAAAACAATTTTTAAGGCAATATTTCTCCGTTTTGGAATATTTAGAAAAATAGAAAATTAAGTAGCAGTCCGGGATGGACACGAGGGCCCCACGAGGGTGGAGGGCGCGCCCTACCCCCCTGGGCGCGCCCCCTACCTCGTGAGCACCTCGTGTGCCTTCCGGACTCCGTTTTCTTGCATGATACGTATTTTGGTCGGTAAAAATTCATAATATAATCTCCCGGGGGTTTTGACTCCTGTATCATGCAAAAATCTCCTATTTTTGTTTCGAGCTATTTTCTGTCAGGGTTGTCAAGGCCAGGCACTATGTCGTCTCCCTCCTCCTCCAACCATGAGGGCAACGATGCTTGGCTAATGAAGATAGAGCTGAAGAGAGAAGAACCTATGGAGATCAACAAGGATGAAGGGATCAAGAAGGCCGTGGAGGACCAAGTTCCAGCAACAGAAGACACCCTTCAACTGGATCATAATCTTCTTACCCCTACAGAAATCGAAGCTTTCAAGATGATTGAGTTGGCTCGTATACAAAATAAGTATCTCACACGTGCAAATATTTTGTTAAAGGAGCATATCATCGCACTCAAGGGCATTATCCGCAAGTTAGAAGACCTCCTACGCTCGATGTGCGACTATCCGTCATCAACAACTCCACCTTCTTCATCAACCAAGGAGACATAATCACATGGGTATGGGTGCTCCCCTTGGCAACTGCCAAGCTTGGGGGAGGTGCCCCGGTATCGTATCACCATCACTTTTATCTTTACCGTTTTCCTTAGTTCGATCTTATTAGTAGTATCTTGATCTATTAGAATAAAAGTTCTTAGTGTGATGTAGTTGTGAGTTTTGCTTTATTATCCTTCTGTGTAATCAAGTCCGTGAGCTATATAATAAAGATTAGTGTTGAGTTAAGGGCTTGATTATTTTGCCATGATCCTAAGTGAATAAAAGAAAAGAGAAAGAAATAAAAAGAAACAAAGAGATCATTTGGATCTCATGGAGGGTAATGAGCTCACATAGAAAAAGTATGATGAATAAAAGTTGTTGAGAGTTGACAAGCATAGTTTTGGTCATCGTTGCAATTAATAGGAAGTAATAAAGAAAGAGAGGTCTTCACATATAGATATACTATCTTGGACATCTTTTATGATTGATAGCACTCAATAAAATATGACATGCTAAAGAGTTGATATTGGACAAGGAAGACAACGTAATGGGTTATGTTTTCTTACATCTGAGATAAATTATATTGTCTTGGATCCTCCAACATGTTGAGCTTGCCTTTCCCCCTCATGCTAGCCAAATTCTCAGCACCAAGTAGAGATACTACTTGTGCTTCCAAATACCCTTAAACCAGTTTTGCCATGAGAGTCCACCATATCTACCTATGGATTGAATAAGATTCTTCAAGTAAGTTGTCATCGGTGCAAAGCAATAAAAAATGCTCTCTAAATATGCATGATTGATTGGTGTGGGAGAAATAAGCTTTATACGATCTTGTGATGTGGAAGTAATAAAAGCGACGGACTGCATAATAAAGGTTCATATCATAAGGGGCAATATAAAGTGACGTTCTTTCACATTAAGATTTTGTACATCCAACAATAAAAGCGCATGGCAACCTCTGCTTCCCTCTGCGAAGGGCCTATCTTTTATTATTATCTTCTACCTTATGCAAGAGTCATGGTGATTTTCACCCTTCCTTTTTACACTTTATCCTTTGGCAAGCACAGTATGTTGGAAAGATCCTGGTATATATGGCTAATTGGATGTGAGTTTTCATGAACTATTACAGTTGACATTACCCTTGAGGTAAAACGTTGGGAGGCAAAACTATAAGCCCCTATCTTTCTCTGTGTCTGATTAAAACTCCATACCCATAAGTATTGCGCGAGTGTCAGCAATTGTGAAAGATTATATGATAGTTGAGTATGTGGACTTGCTGAAAAGCTCTTATACATTGACTCTTTCCTATGTTATGATAAATTGCAATTGCTTCAATGACTGAGATTATAGCTTGTTAGTTTTCAATGAAGTTTACGATTCATACTTGATATTGTGATTGAATTATTACCCTAGTATAAGATATCATATGACAAGAAGTATATAAGTTGCTGTTCTAAGAATGATCATGATGCTCTCATGTCCGTATTTTATTTTTATCGACACCTTCATCTCTAAACATGTGGACATATTTTTCGATTTCGGCTTTTCGCTTGAGGACAAGCGAGGTCTAAGCTTGGGGGAGTTGATACGTCCATTTTGCATCATGCTTTTATATCAATATTTATTGCATTATGGGCTGTTATTTCACATTATGTCACAATACTTATGGCTATTCTCTCTTATTTTACAAGGTTTACATAAGGAGGGAGAACGCCGTCAGCTGGAATTCTGGGCTGGAAAAGGAGCAAATATTAGAGACCTATTCTGCACAACTCCAAAAGCCTTGAAACTCCACGGAATACCTTATAATAAATAATGAAAAATCCTCGCCAAAGATGAAGGCCAGGGGGCCCACACCCTTCTCACGAGGGTGGGGGGCGCCCCACTAGGGCGCGCCCCTACCTCGTGGGCCCCCTAGTGGCTCTCCGATGACCATCTTCTCATATATGAAGTCTTTCATCGAGAAATAAATAAGAAGCAACCTTTCGGGACGAAACTCTGCCGCCACGAGGCGGAACCTTGGCGGATCCAATCTAGAGCTCCGGCAGAGCTGTTCTGTCAGGGAAACTTCCCTCCCGGAGGGGGAAATCATCGGCATCGTCATCACCAACGCTCCTCTCATCGGGAGAGGGCAATCTCCATCAACATCTTCATCAGCACCATCTCATCTCAAAACCCTAGTTCATCTCTTGTACCCAATTCTTGTCTCCAAGTCCGGGATTGGTGCTAGTAGGTTGCTAGTAGTGTTAATTACTCCTTGTAGTTGATGCTAGTTGGTTTAATTGGTGAAAGATCATATGTTCAGATCCTATATGCATATTAATACCCCTCTGATTATGAACATGTTTATGCTTTGTGAGTAGTTACGTTTGTTCCTAAGGACAAGGGAGAAGTCTTGCTATTAGTAGTCATGTGAATTTGGTATTCGTTCGATATTTTGATGAGATGCATGTTGTCTAGCCTCTAGTGGTGTTATGTGAACGTCGACTACATAACACTTCACCATTATTTGGGCCTAGAGGAAGGCATTGGGAAGTAATAAGTAGATGATGGGTTGCTAGAGTGACAGAAGCTTAAACCCTAGTTTATGCGTTGCTTCGTAAGGGGCTGATTTGGATCCATATGTTTCATGCTATGGTTAGGTTTACCTTAATACTTTTGTTGTAGTTGCGGATGCTTGCAATAGAGGTTAATCATAAGTGGGATGCTTGTTCAAGTAAGAACATCACCCAAGCACCGGTCCACCCACATGTCAAATTATCAAAGTACCGAATGCGAATCATATGAACATGATGAAAATTAGCTTGACGATATTCCCATGTGTCCTCGGGAGCGCTTTTCCTTATATAAGAGTTTGTCCAGGTTTGTCCTTTGCTACAAAAAGGATTGGGCCACCTTGCTGCACTTTATTTACTTTTGTTACTTATTGCTCGTTACAAATTATCTTATCACAAAACTATCTGTTACCACTTATTTCAGTACTTGCAGAGAATACCTTGCTGAAAACCGTTTATCATTTCCTTCTGCTCCTCGTTGGGTTCGACACTCTTACTTATCGAAAGGACTACGATAGATCCCCTATACTTGTGGGTCATCACTCGGCAGGCCGATATCTTCCATAATCGAAAGCATCGCCGAGCTCCCTGGAATAGCTTCACAAGCTCCTCCATACTTCCTGGAGGGGAGGCGGATGGCCACAAAGCCTTGGCAACACTCCGCGTTGCTTGCCGAGCTCGCTCGTGCACTTGGGACAGCTCTTGCAGCAGATCACCTTGAGATCTGGACATTTCCTCTTCGGGACGACCAGTCAGCATACCTGCAGACATAAATTTGTCAGCTCATTTTTTTGCTGAATTACACGGAGGTAAGTTCAAAAGCATACTAAATTTGCCGCCTCGTATCCTCCTATTTTCCTTTACAACGTCAGCTAGCTGGGCTCGTACATCTTTTAGATTTTCGCCCAGCAGGGTGTTGGAATCCCGTAGCTTGTTCTTATCATCCCTGACTCATGTTAGCACATGTTCGCCCGCGGTATGTCGCCTTTCGGCCTCTTGTTTACCCTCTTGCGCGACTTTCAGTTGATCTGCGGATCCTGTCATCGAAAACGCAACAGTATTCGCATTACTGGTACATGATTATACTTTTTCTGCATGGAGGGGAACATTACCAGGCGGTGCCTCCTTGGACTTCTCCAGCTCGGCGGTAACAACAGCTAGCTGAGTCCGGCACTTTTCCAGCTCATGAGACAGCCTGTTGTTCTTCTCTGTGAGTACCTGGTTATACAGTGATCCTTAAATCACTTGGTTCAACTGTTTCAAGTCTCAGGGGCTACTGATATATGATTACCAGATCTGTACAATGCATGCTTACCCGCATATCTTTCAAATGATGGTCAGTGGCTCTGGCAAGACCGTCCCGAGCAGCTCAGATGTACGCATCAGCCGAGCTGAAGGCATTGAACGCCTCTTTAGTAAAATCAGGGTCGCAAAGAGCGGCCCTCCGGCGCCGATGATTCATGGCGCTCTCCACTTCAGAGTTCGTGACAGATACATTATCTGAATCCTTTGAAGGAGGACAATCCGACGTCTCTCCCATGTCTGCCCCTGCCCTAGAGGCAGGGTCTGTAACCTGACTGGTGGAGGCTGATAATCCCCAAGTGCAGGGAATCATCGTAGCAATTTCCAAAGGTGGAAGTGATAAGTATGGAGTGTCGAACCCACAAGGAGCTAAAGGTAAGATCAATATTCTCTCAAGCCCTATCTACCACTGATACGACTCTACGTACACCGAACGTTTGCTTCCAACTACAAACGAGAAATAAAACTATGTTGTGGGTATGGAGTAGATAACTTTGCATGATATCGGAGAGCTAAAATATGAAAGTAGGTGATGTTATCAATAAGTTAGAATATGTTACTAAATATTATAAATAGCGAGTGTGGAATAATGGTGGATCGGTGTGCAGAATTTTCCTAGGCAATTGTTAACAAGACCGGTAATCACTATTGCAATTTCATATGAGGGAGAGGCATAAGCTAACATACTTTCTCTTCTTGGATCATATGCACTTCTGATTGGGACTCTAGCAAGCATCGGCAACTACTAAAGATCATTAAGGTAAAACCCAACCATAGCATTAAAGCATCAAGTCATCTTTATTCCCATACGCAACAACCCCCTTACTCGGGTTTGTGTTTCAGTCACTCACCAACCCACTATAAGCGAATCATGAACGTATTGCAACACCCTACAGCGGGAATCCCTCACGCTTGCGCGACATGGAGGGCACCATAGGACAGCATCAAAGTAAAACATACAACTCATACCAATCTAGATCATCAATCAACGCAAAGGCAAAAGATATCTACTCAAAACATCATAGGATGGAAACACATCATTGGATCATAATATGTGGCATAAAGCACCATGTTCAAGTAGGGATTACAGCGGGGTGCGGGTGAGTGGACCGCGTAAAAGAGATGAGGATGGTGATGTTGATGAAGACGATCACCGCGGCGATGATTCCCCTCTCGATGGCACTCCGTTGCCACCAAGAGAGAGCGGGAGAGGTTCTCCCCCTTGTGCTTCCTCCTCCATGGCCTCCCCCTGGATGGGGAGAGGTTCCCCCTCCGGTCCTTGGCCTTCATGGTGATGATGGACCCTCCGAGATCCTCCTCCATGCCCTCCGGTGATGATGGCCCCCTCCGGCAGGGTGTCGGAGAGGGCCTAGATTGGTTTTCGGTGGCTACGGAGGCTTCTGGCGGCGAAACTCTTGATCTAGGTTATTTTTCGGAGGTTTCTGTATTTATAGGAGAAGTTGGCGTTGATTTCACGTCAGGGGGGCCCTCGGGGAGTCCACGAGGAAGGGGGCGCGCCCCCCACCCTTGTGGGGCCCCCGTGACTCCCCTCTGGTAGATTTTCGTTCCAGTATTTTTCATATTTTCCAGAAAAAATCTCCGTCGATTTTCATCGCATTCCGAGAACTTTTATTTCTGCACAAAAATAACACCACGGTAGTTCTGCTGAAAACAGCGTCAGCCCGGGTTAGTTCTAATCAAATCATACCAAAATCATATAGAAGTATTGTAAACATGGCATGAATACTTCATAAATTATAGATACGTTGGAGATGTATCACAGGCGCGACCGGTAGGATTCCCGGACATAGTCCGGTGAACACTCTTCCTGAGAAAACATAGCGGACAATGTCACAGTTCAATGTGACTGCCAAAGTGCATATTTAAAGCCATACCTCTTTGATGAAGGCTCGGCCGTGTTGTCATTTGCCTTCCTCTTCGAAGACCCGCCCGGCGTAGGAGCCGCTCTCTTATGAGACGCCTCTGGTGCGGCATGACGTGCCAAGCGCATCCCCTTTGGAGCACGAGATAGTGCGGTGGGTGATGCATAACGAGGAAGCTCTTTCGGAGGAGATGTCTCCTTATTACTTACATGTGAGGCAGGAAGGTGGCCAGGATAATCGGCCATGATGGGCACTTCTGTGCCGTCATAGATCGCCTGGTAGAAGACTCCCTCTTTGAGTTCTACAAATATGTCCGGATCCTCTTCAAATCCGGGATCGAGGTCCCGGTTATGGTCCTCCGGCTGTGGAGCGGGATTATAAATCTCCATGATAGCCTTCCGCCATTCCTATTAAGAATGGATGGGTAAATGTCAATTAAACATGACTCGGGGAAAGGATTGAGTAAGGAGGTGAGATTAAAACTCACCCAGCTAGGGGGATTATACATGGAGAATTCCTCTTGGCGCTTAAGATGAGTAAACTCCTCTTTCTCCCCTTTATACAGATCGGCCAATGTTGTGGCCAGGGCGGCAGGGGTGTCCGGACCCTTCCATCCGCAGTGTGAGGCGTCATCTTCCGCATTGTATTGCCACATGGGGAGCCCTCTGAACTGGATGGATGAACACCTCACATTATGGAAGTTGACATTTCCTCGATTATTGATAATCCGGACTGGGCAAGTGTCCTTATCCTGCCCATTAACTGTTGAACTTCTGCGCTGTCTTCCTCCTCGAGGCTCCGAGGACGCCAGCTGTGGCGTTTCCTCAACAGAGCGCTGGAAAATTCGGGGAGGCCCATTCGGAATGGGTCGGGGAGAGCGACATCTTCAATATAAAACCACTCCGAGGACCACTCTTCGGTTGCCTTCTTCGGCGTACCGGACAAGTATCCGGTCCCAGATATGCGCCATATCTCGACGCCGCCCACCTCGAATATGGATCCCTTTTGGGTACGAGGGATGAGGCAGAAAAGTTTCCTCCATAAATCAAAGTGGGCCTCGCAGCCCAGGAATAGCTCGCAAAGAGCGACAAAACCCGCGATATGCAGTATAGAGGCTGGAGTGAGATTGTGCACTTGGATGCCGTAGTACTCCAGTAGACCTCGGAGGAAAGGGTGGATTGGAAACCCAACGCCTCTTATTAAGAAGGATACGAAGCACACTCACTCCCCCCTGGTTGGATTAGGGGAGCTTTCCGCCAGGGCTTCACCTGTAAAGGAGGTTAATCCTGCCCGAACGGGGACTAGATCCGCGGGGGGAAGGAATCCCTGTGTTTGAAGCTTACTCAGCTGGTCATGGGATACTGAACATTTCTCCCAATCGCCTTTTTCGGAGACGTGGGGGCGGGAGGAAGAACTGGGAACGCTAGCCATGTTGGAATGGTTTCTCCTAGCAAGCTCTAAGGATTTTCCGCCTGGTGTGAGATGGCATATGAGATCCAATCCACTTAAGTATACACCTTTCTTACATGGCCAGGGTGTTATGTGCAAAAATACTCTGACCTTTCATGTTCGCTCGACACATGGAAGCCGAAGCAATGGAGGAGCAGAAGCCAATGGGTACGACATTAAATGGAAAGCCAAGTATAACTCTTCGGATCAGACGCTTTGAAGTATTCGTAGGAAGAACCCGCCTTGCAATGCCGAAGACTATCAGCACGCCGGACACATCGTCATTGAAGTCTGGTTCGGGGGCTACCGAGGGAGTCCTAGACTAAGGGGTCCTCGGGCGTCCGACCTATGTGACGTGGGCCGGACTGATGGGCCGTGGAGATACAAGACCGAAGACTTCCTCCCGTGTCCGGATGGGACTCTCCTCTGCGTGGAAGGCAAGCTTGGCGTTCGGATATGAAGATTCCTTCCTCTGTAAACCGACTTTGTACAACCCTAGGCCCCTCCGTGTATATATAAACTAGAGGGTTTAGTCCGTAGAGGTAATCACAATCATACAGACTAGGCCTCTAGGGTTTAGCCATTACGATCTCATGCTAGATCAACTCTTGTAATCTTCATATTCATCAAGATCAATCAAGCAGGAAGTAGGGTATTACCTCCATTAAGAGGGCCCGAACCTAGGTAAACATTGTGTCCCATGTCTCCTGTTACCATCGACCTTAGACGCACAATTCGAAACCCCCTACACGAGATCCACCGGTTTTGACACCGACAGGAGCTCCGTAGCATTTCCGATATTATATGTGGATGACATATTGTTGATCGGAAATGATACTGAATTTCTGAATAGCATAAAAGGATACTTGAATAATAATTTTTCAATGAAAGACCTCGGTGAAGCTGCTTATATATTGGGCATCAAGATCTGTAGAGATAGATCAAAACGCTTAATTAGACTTTCACAAAGCACATACCTGATAAAGTTTTGAAGAAGTTCAAAATGGATCAGTCGAAGAAAGGGTTCTTACCTGTGTTACAAGGTGTGAAGTTGAGTCAGACTCAATGCCCGACCACTTTAGAAGATAGAGTGAAAATGAAAGTCATTCCATGCCTCAGCCATAGGTTCTAGCATGTAGTAATGTTGTGTACCAGACCTGATGTGTGCCTTGCTATTAGTTTAGCAGGGAGGTACCAAAGTAATCCAGGAGTGGATCACTCGACAGCGATCAAGAACATCCTGAAATACATGAAAAGGACTAAGGATATGTTTCTCATTTATGGAGGTGACAAAGAGCTCGTCGTAAACGGTTACGTCAATGCAAGCTTTGACACTGATCCGATGAATATAAGTCACAAACCAGATACGTATTTTTATTGAATGGTGTAGCTGTCAGTTGGTGTAGTTCTAAGCAGAGTGTCATGGTGGGATCTACGTGTGAAGCGGAATACATAGCTGCTTCGGAAGCAGCAAATGAAGGAGTCAGGATGAAGGAGTTCATATCCGATCTAGGTGTAATACCTAGTGCATCGGGTCCAATGAAAATCTGTTGTGACAATACTGGTGCAATTGCCTTGGCAAAGGAATCCAGATTTCACAAGAGAACCAAGCACATCAAGAGACACTTCAATTCCATCCGTGATCAAGTCAAGGAGGGAGACATAGAGATTTGCAAGGTACATACGGATCTGAACGTTGCAGACTCGTTGACTAAGCCTCTCTCACGAGCAAAACATGATCAGCACCAAGACTCCATGGGTGTTAGAATCATTACTACGTAATCTAGATTATTGACTTTAGTGCAAGTCGGAGACTGAAGGAAATATGCCCTAGAGGCAATAATAAAGTTATTATTTATATTTCCTTGTATCATGATAAATGTTTATTATTCATGCTAGAATTTTATTAACCGGAAACTTAGTACATGTGTGAATACATAGACAAACAGAGTGTCCCTAGTATGCCTCTACTTGACTAGCTTGTTAATCAAAGATGGTTAAGTTTCCAAGCCATAGACATGTGTTGTCATTTGATGAACGGGATCACATCATTAGAGAATGATGTGATGGACTAGACCCATCCGTTAGCTTAGCATTATGATCGTTTAGTTTATTGCTATTGCTTTCTTCATAACTTATACATGTTCCTATGACTATGAGATTATGCAACTCCCGAATACCGGAGGAACACTTAGTGTGCTATCAAATGTCACAACGTAACTGGGTGATTATAAAGGTGCTCTACAGGTGTCTCCGATGGTGTTTGTTGAGTTGGCATAGATCGAGAATAGGATTGGTCACTCTGTGTTTCGGAGAGGTATCTCTGGGCCCTCTCGGTAATGCTCTTCATTATAAGCCTTGCATGCAAAGTGACTAATGAGTTAGTTGCGGGATGATGCATTACGGAACGAGTAAAGAGACATGTCGGTAATGAGATTGAACTAGGTATGATGATACCGACGACCGAATCTCGGGCAAGTAACATACCGATGACAAAGGGAACAACGTATGTTGTTATGCGGTTTGACCGATAAAGATCTTCATAGAATATGTAGGAACCAATATGATCATCTAGGTTCCGCTATTGGTTATTGACCGGAGATGTGTCTCGGTCATGTCTACATAGTTCTCGAATCCGTAGGGTCCGCACACTTAACGTTCGATGACAATTTGTATTATGAGTTATGTGATTTGATGTACCGAAGGTTGTTCGGAGTCTCGGATGAGATCACGGACATGACGAGGAGTCTCGAGATGGTCGAGACATAAAGATTGATATATTGGACCATCTTATTCGTATACCGGAAGTATTCCAGATAGTTTCGGATAAAACCGGAGTGCCAGAAGGGTTACCGGAACCCCCGAGGAAGTAATGGGCCTTAGTGGGCTTTAGGGGAGAGAGAGGGCAGCAGCCAGGAGGTGGCGCGCCCCCCCAAGGGGAGTCCGAATAGGACTAGGGGAGGGGGGGTGTGACCCCTCTTTCCCTCTCCCTCTACCTCTCCTTCCTTCTTCTCCTACTTGGACTAGGAAAGGGGGGAGCCGATTCCTACTTGGAGTAGGACTCTCCTCTTGGGTGCGCCCCCTAGGGTCGGCCGGCCTCTTCCTCCCCTCCTTTATATACGAGGGAGGGGGGCACCCCATAGACACACAAGTTGATCTTTAGCCGTGTGTGGTGCCCCCCTCCATAGTTTTACACCTCGGTCATATTGTCGTAGTGCTTAGGCGAAGCCCTGCGCTGGTAACTTCATCATCACCGTCACCACGCCGTCGTGCCGACAAAACTCTCCCTTGGCCTCAACTGGATCAAGAGTTCGAGGGATGTCACCGAGCTGAACGTGCAGATCGCGGAGGTGCCGTGCGTTCGGTACTTGATCGGTTGGATCGCGAAGACGTTTGGCCACATCAACCGCGTTACTAAACGCTTCCGCTTTCGGTCTACGAGGGTACATAGACACACTCTCCCCTCTCGTTGCTATGCATCTCCTAAATATATCTGCGTGATTGTAGGTAAAAAAAATTGAAATACTGTGTTGCCCAACAATAGACCCCATCGTTTTATCCTTAGTAGCAATGATACATACGTGTTGTTTCCCTTTCTGTCACTGGGATCAAGCACCATAAGATCGAACCCACTACAAAGCACCTCTTCCCATTGCAAGATAAATAGATCAAGTTGGTCAAACAAAACCCAAATATCGGAGAAGAAATACGAGGCTATAAGAGATCATGCATAAAATAGATCAAATAAACTCAAATACTTTCATGGATATAAAAAGATAGATCTGATAATAAACTCAAAGTTCATCGATCCCAACAAACACACCGCAAAAGAGTTACATCATATGGATCTCCAAGATACCACTGTATTGAGAATCAAGAGAGAGAGAGAGATGAAGCCATCTAGCAACTAACTACGGACCTGAAGGTCTACAAAGAACTACTCACGCATCATCAGAGAGGCACCAATGGAGGTGGTGAACCCCATCCTAGATTGTGTCTAGATTGGATCTGGTGGTTCTATACTCTGCGGCGGCTGGATGAATATTTCGTCGACTCCCCTAGGGATTCTGGAATATTGGGGTATTTATAGAGCAAAGAGGTGGTCCGGGGGGGAACCGAGGTGGGCACAACCCACCAGGGCGCGCCTGGACCTCCTGGCGCACCCTGGTGGGTTGTGCCCCCCTCAGGGCACCCCCCAGGCGCAGCCAGGGCCCGTTGTGTTCCTTATGGCCCATAAAAATTCTTCGTGAAGTTTCAGGGCATTTGGACTCTGTTTGATATTGATTTTCTGCGATGTAAAAAACATGGAAAAAAACAGCAACTGGCACTTGGCACTATGTCAATAGGTTAGTACCAAAAAATGATATAAAATCACTATAAAATGATTATAAAACATCCAAGATTGATAATATAATAGCATGGAACAATCAAAACTTATAGATACGTTGGACACGTATCATTCGTTTAGCATAATGATCGTTAAGTTTTATTTCTATTGCTTTCTTCATGACTTATACATATTCCTTTGACTATGAGATTATGCAACTCCCGAATACCGGAGGAACACCTTGTGTGCTATCAAACGTCACAACATAATTGGGTGATTATAAAGATGCTCTACAGGTGTCTCCGAAGGTGTTTGTTGGGTTGGCATAGATCGAGATTAGGATTTGTCACTCCGAGTATCGGAGAGGTATCTCTGGGCCCTCTCGGTAATACACATCACTACAAGCCTTGCAAGCAATGTGACTAATGAGTTAGTTGCGGGATGATGCATTACGTAACGAGTAAAGGGACTTGCCGGTAACGAGATTGAACTAGGTATGATGATACCGACGATCGAATCTCGGGCAAGTAACATACCGATGACAAAGGGAATAACGTATGTTGTCATTGCGGTTTGACCGATGAAGATCTTCGTAGAATATGTAGGAACCAATATGAGCATCCATGTTCTGCTATTGGTTATTGACCGGAGATGTGTCTCGGTCATGTATACATAGTTCTCGAACCCATAGGGTCCGCATGCTTAACGTTCGATGACGATTTGTATTATGTGTTGTGTGTTTTGATAACCGAAGATTGTTCAGAGTCCCGGATGAGATCACGGAAATGACGAGGAGTCTCGAAATAGTCGAGAGGTAAAGATTGATATATTGGACGATAGTATTTGACACCTGAATGGTTTCGGGACGTTTCAAATATTTATCGGAGTACCGTGGGGTTACCGGAACCCCTCGGGAAAAGTAATGGGCCTACATGGGCCATAGGGGAGAGGGGTGTCCGCGCCCCCTCCCCTAGGGAGTCCGAATTGTACTAGGGGAGGGGCACACCTCCCTTTCGCTCTCCTCTTCCCTCTCCCTTCTCTCTTTCCCCCTCCATGAGAAGGAAAAAGGGGGGTGAATCCTACTAGGACTAGAGTCCTAGTAGGACTCCCCTCTCCTTGGCACGCCCCTCGTGGCCGGCCTCCTCCTCCCCTCCTTTATATACGGGGGCAGGGGCACCCCAAAGCACAATAGTTATTCTCTTAGCCGTGTGCGGTGCCCCCTCCACAGTTTACTCCTCCGGTCATAGCGTCGTAGTGCTTAGGCGAAGCCCTGCGCGGATCACATCACCATCACCGTCACCATGCCGTCGTGCTGACAAAACTCTCCCTCGACCCTGTGCTGGATCAAGAGTTCGAGGGACGTCATCGAGCTGAATGTGTGCTGAACTCGGAGGTGCCGTACGTTCGGTACTAGATCGGTTGGATCGCGAAGACGTTCGACTACATCAACCGCGTTAACCTAACGCTTCCGCTTTCGGTCTACAAGGGTACATGGACACACTCTCCCCCTCTCGCTGCTATGCATCTCCTAGATAGATCTTGCGTGATCGTAGGAAAATTTTGAAATTGCATGCTACGTTCCCCAACAGTAAGAACAAGCTTAACCTGGATGGGGAAAGTGTGGAATGGCTTATGATCCATGATCTTAAACGTATTCTTCAGAGCTCCAAATGCCCTCTCGACAATAACTCTAAGGTCGGAGTGTATGAGACTAAACAGTCTGTGGAGTCCTAGGATAGTTCGTACCAACGAACTCGTTCAGATGGTACCTGGTTTTTCGGAATGGTGGAAGAACACCTGGCTGACATGCATAGCTAGCATCTCCTAGGTAGAACTTGCCATCGGGATGTTGATGCCATTAGGACGACTCATGCTGTCACTGAAAATGTTAGCATCATGTGCTGATTCTTCCCAGACAACCATCACATATGTGAACTTCATATCAAAGTTAACAACAATAAACACATTCTGGCTAATGTAGTGCTTTCTACCCCTGTATGCTGCAGATTGTGACCTCGACACTCTGGGAGTGACATGAGTACCATCTATTGCCCCAATGCAATCCTGAAATGACATTATAAGATTGTGGTATGGCTATAGCCGAACAATACAAGCATATCAAGGCTTGAACTACATATTGGCAGTGCTCACCTTGAAGTATGGATACCATCTTGGGATAGTGTGAATCTTGCTAGGAGTCCAGCCGGTTGGTGACCTGATCATCTCTCCTCTGAGTTCCCTAGCAGCATACAACACTTGCCTGAAGTACTTGGAGATGGTCTCCATTGATCTCTTGAAGGTGTTGTGCATAACCTTGAACCTCTGGTTATAACCAACAACATGGAGGAACATGGCCGCTCTTCCATACTGGTGTGGATGCAATCTTGTAGTAGCCCTCTGCTTCTGAAGGTCTACACAAGTCTGGCAAAAGGTGCTCTCTTCATTCGAAGCATCCACAGAGCCTCTGTGTTGCTGCAGTTGTAGATGTAGTTCAGATTCACCATCCTCTCGTGATCCCGGATTAACACTAAACCATAATGGATGACAAGCTTATCACCCCGACGAACAACTCTCTTGTGGATCAACATGAGCCATGCCTGAATCACATCTATCAGTGCCGCGGCCTAAACTATCGGCTTCATCCGTGCATCCATAACCTAGTCGACATCAAGTGTGCATTTGAGCAATGGGGAAATCGATCTTACACCTAGCCTAACGACCTAACAACCAACCTAACATAGGGAGAAGGGGGGCCATGTTGCTTACCGGCTTCGAAGACAACGACGATGAAGGGGGGGCATGGCCGAGTCGAGGACGACCAGACGGTGGCCACGAGGAAGGGAAGAAGCAACTCCTGCTGCCGGAGAGTGCTGCTGTCGCGTTCACTGATACGTCCATTTTGCATCATGCTTTTTTATCGATATTTATTGCATTATGGGTTGTTATTACACATTATATCACAATACTTATGCCTATTCTCTTTTATTTTACAAGGTTTACATAAAAAGGGAGAATGCCGGCAGTTGGGATTCTAGGCTAGAAAAGGAGCAAATATTAGAGACCTATTTTGCACAGCTCCAAAAGTCCTGAAACTTCACGGGAGTTATTTCCAGAATATAAAAAATACTGAGCGCAAGAAGTACCAGAGGGGGGGCATCCACCAGCCACGAGGGTGGGGGGCGCGCCCTACCCCCTGGGATCCCCCCTACCTCGAGGGCCCCCTGGTGGCCCTCTGATGCCCATCTTCTACTATATGGAGTCTTTCGTTGAGGAAAAAATCATAAGCAAGCTTTCCGGATGAGACTCCGTCGCCATGAGGCGGAACCTTGGCGGGGAAACTTCCCTCCGGGAGGGGGAAATCATCACCATCGTCACCACCAACAATCCTCTCATCGGGAGGGGGTCAATCTCCATCAACATCTTCACCAACACCATCTCATCTCAAATCCTAGTTCACCTCTTGTATCCAATCTTTCTATCCAAACCTCAGATTGGTACCTGTGGGTTACTAGTAGTGTTGATTACTCCTTGTAGTTGATGCTAGTTGGTTTACTTGGTGGAAGATCATATGTTCAGATCCATTATGCATATTAATACCCCTCTGATTATGAACATGAATATGCTTTGTGAGTAGTTACGTTTGTTCCTGAGGACATGGGAGAAGTCTTGTTATTAGTAGTCATGTGAATTTGGTATTCGTTCGATATTTTGATGAGATGCATGTTGTCATCCCTCTAGTGGTGTCATGTGAACGTAGACTACATGACACTTCACCATTGTTTGGGCCTAGAGGGAGGCATTGGGAAGTAATAAGTAGATGATGGGTTGCTAGAGTGACAGAAGTTTAAACCCTAGTTTATGCGTTGCTTCGTAAGGGGCTGATTTGGATCCATATGTTTCATGCTATGGTTAGGTTTACCTTAATACTTCTGTTGTAGTTGTGGATGCTTGCAATGGGGGTTAATCATAAGTGGGATGCTTGTCCAAGTAAGGACAACACCCAAGCACCGGTCCATCCATATATCAAATTATCAAAGTACCGAACGTGAATCATATGATCGTGATAAAAACTAGCTTGACGATAATTCTCATGTGTCCTCGGGAGCACTTTCCTTTATATAAGAGTTTGTCCAGGCTTATCCTTTGCTTAAAAAGGATTGGGCCATCTTGCTGCACTTTATTTACACTTGTTACTTGTTACTCGTTACCAATTACCTTATCACAAAACTATCTGTTACCAATAATTTCAGTGCTTATAGAGAATACCTTGCTGAAAACCGCTTATCATTTCCTTCTACTCCTTGTTGGGTTCGACACTCTTACTTATCAAAAGGACTACGATAGATCCCCTATACTTATGGGTCATCATTCACCGTCGCCGCCGCCGCTTGCGCACATTGGAATCGCCGCCGTCGCCGATGCTAAAAACAGAGGAGTAGCTTGTCCTAGAGCTAACGATGACCGAGTAAATGTGGGGTTGAGGCTAGATTTGGCGCCATACTGCTGCACCCGATTTTCATCTCCCGCCATCTTCATTTGATTTCGCGTTGCTTCCCCCCGTGCGAGCTGCATCCTTTTTGCGCCGCACTTCGTCTGACTCGCTGGAAATTGCCAATCTAAAGGTTTCAAGCGAGCCAGGCTATGTGCCGCTTTTAAAATTCATGCCGATGCGAGCAGCCCACACCGTTTGCAACCAAACTTGTTTTTTCTCACACTTAGGTCATCTCCAATAGTTTGTATGTTAGCTTGTTGATAAAATACGTCATGTCATCAACCAAGACCTTAACATACAACAACTCCAATGGGTTGTATCTAGTTGCCCAATAAAATGCGAGATAATAAATAAGGTGTTTTCTCATTCTACATTGGAGCTTATGCAAGGGATGTTGGTTCATGTACATACAACATTCCTCTCTTTCCTTATTTATTATATGTCATATCATTAAAAATTTTATGTGGCAAAATCTACCAACAACTATCTTACAACCATTGAAGATGCCCTTAGATAATAGATAATGCACGCTGGAAATATCCTCGTATCCGAAATCCGTTTCCCAGGCGTTGCTTCTTCCATGCTCCGATCCGGCCATTCCCCGCCGGCGGCAACGGCAACGGCGACCGCGCCCGTAGTACACCGTACGCCCTCACCCCGCGCCACTGCCCCGCGCGCACGATAGTTAAGTGATAGTCCCAACACGGCAACGCCACCGCGTGACGCGCCAGCTATCTCGCTCGCTGCCGACCTGCTGCGTCCCGCGGCCGCCGACGCCTGGCAGCTCGGCCGTGGCGGCGGCAGCGTGGGGACAAAAGCGGGGGCGAAAAGAAAGACCACGGCACGGGCGCGCGCAACGGCCGCGGTTGGACTCCGCATTTCCTTTCTTTTTTTGCTGCTTTCTTGCACTCGTGTGGGGTGGGGTGGGTGCCGTCCGTGGTGGTAGACGGTGACGACTTCACTGCCCCTCCCTCCGTCCGTCCGTCTGTCCGCGCATCTGGCTCCCTCCCTCCCTCCCTTCCTCCCCTTTTCAGCGCCGCTTCCTCCTCGCCCTGCCTTGCCTGCCTTCGCCGCAACCAACCTTCCGGCAGCTCCCGGCGTCGAGCCGCCGTCGACCGAGGTACCCTACCGCCCGCCCCTGCTCTCCTCCCCGCTCCGCCAAGCTGGTCAGATCTGGGTTTTCTTTTCTTTGGTCGAGTCGCGGGGGCTTGCCGTGGTCAAGGGGTGGAGGGGTTGATTTTTGGGGGAGGAGCCATCGGTGCCAGGGCCGGCGGCTTCCCGTCGCCGTCGCTGAGCGTTCTTGGCTCCGATCGCTTGCCGGCTTCGGGCGGGTACTGTGCCGTGCTGCGTGTTGATGTCTAGTGGGGAAAGGGGGAAGTGGCTTGAGGTGACACGCGGTGCTGAAATGCGACGGGTGTGCTGAAATTCAGAAAATCTTTCTTCAAAATTCAGGGATGCCAGTGGAAGGCAGGCGTGATCATGAGCTAAGAACCACTTGCAGATGGGTGATTGGCTCATATTGTGTGTCTGAGCGCTCTATTCGTATGCTATATGTGCTCACGAGCTTTCACTGCTATTTCATTCCTATTACATATATACCTAGTTCCTATTATTAGGAAATGATATGGACCTGCTGTTGCAGTTCCAGGAATGTGCACCAGTGGGTTGAGCATGGTGACTCATTTCTGCATTTGCTCTTCTGCAGGGAATGTTGTGACAACTGATGTGGTGCTGAACCTTCGGCGATGGAACGATGCGACTGCATCGAGCCGCTGTGGCCGACTGACGAGCTGCTCATCAAGTACCAGTACATCTCCGACTTCTTCATAGCCCTCGCCTACTTCTCCATCCCGTTGGAGCTCATCTACTTCGTGAAGAAGTCGTCCTTCTTCCCGTACAGATGGGTCCTGATCCAGTTTGGTGCCTTCATAGTCCTCTGTGGAGCGACCCATCTCATAAACCTGTGGACTTTCACCACACACACGAAGACCGTCGCCATGGTCATGACGGTTGCCAAGGTTTCGACGGCCGTCGTTTCCTGCGCGACGGCTTTGATGCTTGTTCACATCATCCCTGACCTGCTGAGTGTCAAAACGAGGGAGCTGTTTCTGAAGAATAAAGCTGAGGAGCTTGATTGGGAGATGGGCTTGATAAGGACGCAGGAAGAGACCGGGAGGCATGTTAGGATGCTAACTCATGAAATCAGAAGCACACTCGACAGACATACGATTTTGAAGACTACCATTGTGGAGCTAGGAAGGACCTTGGGTCTGGAGGAATGTGCCCTGTGGATGCCGTCAAGAAGTGGCTCGAGTCTCCAGCTTTCGCATACTCTGCGCCACCAAATCACTGTTGGGTCATCTATATCAATTAGTCTTCCTGTTATCAACCAAGTTTTCAGTAGCAATCGAGCAATTATAATACCGCACACATCCCCTCTGGCACGGATTCGGCCTCTTGCGGGACGATATGTCCCACCAGAAGTGGCTGCAGTGCGAGTACCTCTCCTGAATCTTTCAAACTTCCAAATAAATGACTGGCCAGAGCTTTCAGCAAAAAGCTATGCTATTATGGTTCTCATGCTTCCATCTGATAGTGCAAGGAACTGGCATGTGCATGAGTTGGAGCTAGTTGAGGTCGTCGCCGATCAGGTAAATCCCGCCTCTTTTTTCTCGAACACAATGCCGCTTTGTTCCCCTTGGTTATTTGTAATATAGATATTTGTAGGGGTGAATGCTGTTTAAGGTGTTGTCAAATGCATATGCATGTGATGTTTCGACCGATAGAGACTCTTCAACTGGGAAATGTTTTATTTATTCACAACTATGAATTGTTCAAGGGCTTCTGCAAATAACATCAGACCATTCTAAAAAATCTATGTTTCCTTGAAACCAAAAGATACCAAGATATAGATGTGGTCTAACATGAATACATTATCATGAAATGATATTGAAGTAGATTTTTTCCCTATTTTTTTCAGGTAGCAGTTGCACTCTCTCATGCAGCTATTCTTGAAGAGTCCATGCGTGCACGTGATTTACTAATGGAGCAAAATGTTGCTCTGGATTTAGCTCGACGAGAGGCTGAAATGGCCATCCGTGCTCGGAATGATTTCCTAGCTGTTATGAATCATGAAATGCGAACACCAATGAATGCAATCATAGCTCTTTCATCCTTGCTCTTGGAAACTGAACTCACCCCTGAGCAGCGTTTAATGGTGGAAACAGTATTGAAAAGCAGCAATCTTCTAGCAACACTTATCAATGATGTGTTGGATCTTTCCAAACTCGAGGATCGCAGCCTTGAATTGGAGATCAGAGCATTCAATCTTCATGCTGTTTTCAAAGAGGTCGCAATATTATCCTCTGCTTTTCTATAAAGTCTATATGCATAGTTCACTTGCCTGAAAGTTTTTGTTCGTGTTACAGGTGATGGGTTTCATCAGACCAATTGCAGCTATCAAGAGGCTGTCTATGTCGGTTATGTTAGCGCCAGATTTACCATTATGTGCTATTGGCGATGAAAAGAGGCTAATGCAAACTATCCTAAATATCTCCGGTAATGCTGTTAAGTTCACCAAGGAGGGCCACATTACACTTCTAGCTTCCGTTCTCAAGCCTGATTCTTTAAGAGAGTTCAGAACCCCAGATTTCCATCCAGCTGCAAGTGATGACCATTTCTATCTGAAAGTTCAGGTAACTATTATAGAGATTTGTGTGAGCGATTTTTCTTGTCAAGGCTATGAGCTCATATTCTCGCCATAGGATTCAGAAATCAAGATCTAAATACAAGACAACTTAAATGCACTGTGCATCTTCAGTCATTGGACAAACCTTTGCTCAACATGTGCATGTATGAAATTAGAGACTTCTGACCATTACTTGTCACTATTGGGCTATGGGCATGAGGCACATCCAAAATCTCGGCTGAACTGTTTCGTCAAGTCATCTTCAAGTTGTCCATATGACTGTCTAGGTCCAGATGTTTTTCCAGTTCTCCCTATTTGGCTTTATAACAACAAAAACATGAAGCAGTGGTACATGAGCCGAGAAACCCAAACCAACCCATCGCCTTGTCAACTATGCAGGAGCAATGTTAAGATATAACAACAAAAACTTCCATCTGATTCAGTTAAAAGAACATTTCATCAGGAAAGCTCGCATGCTGACATGACTAAAAACTCCAATTTAGCCGCTCCCAGTGTTCCTGGGATTAGAACTAAAATAAAAGAAAATGTTTTATTTATGATTACAGATCATGAACATGCCACAGAAACATGATGGATTTTGAGAGAAGTGGTTGGTCAAAAACAATATCCAACTGTAAAACTGATGTGTAATCATTCACTCCCTCCGTCCCATAATGTAAGACATTTTTGACACTACACTAGTGTCAAAAAACGTCCTATATTATGGGACGGAGGGAGTATTTGTTTAGCAATTTTCTTGATTATTAAAGCCTCTGTTATTTTTCTGTTGCAGCTAAAGGATACAGGCTGTGGCATTAGTCCTCAGGATCTACCCCATGTATTCACAAAATTCGCTCAAACTCAGCCTGGAGGTAACCAAGGTTACAGTGGTAGTGGCCTTGGACTTGCCATTTGCAGGAGGTAGATTACTATCACGTCTCGATCTCCTTACTTGTAAACCTTCTAGAGTGTATGTTATTGTGCTTGGTAATTCTGCTTCTCTTGAAGTAGCACACAAAGATGTACTGCCGTGTAACTTTTTATGAGACGGTTTAGAGTCTATGACAGTGTCAAAAAACGTCTTACATTGAGTTACAGAGGGAGTATATATTTTTATGTCATGGAGGGGTTCTTAACTAGCTAGTGAACCACTCGTTCTAAAACTCGGGAAACCGTTCTGAAAATCCTATGCAGGTTTGTTACTCTGATGGGAGGGCACATCTGGCTGGACAGTGAAGGAGCAGGAAGAGGTTGCACGGCTACATTCATCATCAGGCTCGGCGTATCCGACAACACCGACGCATATCAGCAGCAGCTGGCCCCTCTTGCCTGGCCAGGCAGTGCAAATGTCGAATCTGCCGGTCCGAAGGCGCTTCACGAGGAGACGTGGCCGCCATCTTCCCTGAAGCCTCGTTACCAGAGAAGTGTATGAGCTAGTGTAAACTATCGACGGCGCCGCATCAAGTAGGGAGTCGTAGCTAGTTTTGTCCCCCCTCTAATTTTGTGCCTAGTCTTGCTGTAGCTGGCATATATTGTACAAATAATGTGTATAGCAAATGGGACTTCAGATTGCAGTTAAGTTCCTGGGTACAGCACCAACTCGCTGCGTTCAGTAGCATATGCGGTCAGCCAATTTGCATATTTTGATTGTGCGTGAGTCCGGTTATATCAGATCGAAGCTACTTTCCGTGGAAACCATGTGTAAAAGTTTCGACAAATTCTATAGTATGTATACAGTGGTGGTGACAATATGTAGATCTGTAAAAATGTTAATGTTCTAGATCAAACTCATCTTATTTGGAAGGTATATAGAGAAAAAGAATAAGATAGGTATATCTTGTTCCAGAAACAGAAGTACTTGAAAATGCCGGGAATAAAGATCGGAGGTGAAATAGGTGGGGCTCCTTTCTGAGAAAGATGGGAACATGCATGGAAATGCCCAAGGAAACACCAAGGAATATCCTCACTACCAGTACTGCTCACTAAAAATACACAAACCGATATTCTGTGGCTCTGTAATGTGAAGATATAAGCTGCAACAAAGTTAGAAATGTATTTTTTATTTGTTTATGTATTTATACATGGTGAATGTAATCTTTGCACGTCAAAATGACATTTATGTCTTGTACCAAATATCATCATGTCATCATATTTTTTCAAAATTGTTTTAGTCGGCACTGATTATATTTATTTGAGCATCAATTTCCAGAGGTGATACTAAAAAAACCATTTTAGAATATATTTTCATTATCTGTCCATATTCTTATTTAAAAAAATGAAGGGTAAAGGAGTAGGCTGAGGTGCCTATCATTGAAGATGGTACATTTGTACTTATGCACACCTAGCACGAATAGTTCATCCGTGCATTTTGTTAAAGGCATTGAAGCATAAGATTTGTGTACTACTAGGTGTGGAAATTGTAGGATGATTGTGGTATTGATCTGACCCTCATATGGGCTATATATAGGAGTACAACGTGGGGGAGAGGATTGGAGTACAAGACAAGTCATGGTTGGTTTAAACCAAATATATCTCTATCTCTCATAATTCCTAACTAACACGTGTGTACTTCTAACATTCCCTCTCAGTCGTAGCGTGAGTGAAGCGAACGATTGCGACTGAATTTGAAGTCTTGCGCTTCCGCCGTCCTCTCCGCTGCACCATCATCAACTGCGTCTCTGATGGCTAATGGGTCGGCACCTAGGGCGGTGACTGCGTCCCCTTCTGGTGCCTTCCCTGTCTTCTCCTCTATTCCCTCCCGCAGTCACAGCGGGAGTGTTGTGGACGCAAGTGACGAGGCGGACGCTGTTGACTGGAGTTGTTGCCGATGAGTTGCTGTAGACGTAGCCATTAATGTCGAGGTAGCCGATCATGGTGATGTAGCCGTGGTCGAGGTAGTCGTGGTCGATGGTGTGGTCGTCGTGGATGATGAAGCCGCACAAAGCCGGAGGCGCAAAAAATGTGCTATGACGGAGCTGCAGACGTGGACGATGCACTGCGCAGATGTCGGAGGGTGTCGTCGGCGATGAGTCCACCGGTTTTGCCAAGACCGGAGGAAGCCCATCGAGCACACATCGGTTTTGCCAGAACCGTGTGGTCGTGTAGGGTCGTCACTATAGTGACGCCGTGTCGATGCAGTCGTGCAGTTGTGGATGACGCGGTCGATGCCGTCGTCGTGACGCGGTCATTGCCGTCGTCGAGGTCGCTTCTTACAGAAAAATCTGTCAGAGGACGCTAGGTGTCCATCTTGTGGACGAGGCGGCGGTAGTGTGTTGACGATGATGGTGATGAAGACCACGTTGATGAAGACCTTGGTGATGAAGTGTCAGCGATGCAGCGGCGTGTCAATGATGATGTGTCGCTTGGAGGCGTCCCTCGTGGCGACGGGTGTTGATGCCGTGTCGTGCTGAAGAAGACAATGAAGAATGGCACGCTTTCCACACCGTCTTGGCGTGTGGATGGTGCATGTCGGGTCCGTAGATGTGCTCGGCGAAGATTTGTTTCTTTTCTTGATGTAGTCGTACAGCTTGATGAAGTGGTTCGGCCTGGTGTAGTTCGGCTAGATGCAGTGCAGATCGGTCGGTGTAGTTGTTCGTCTTGACGTAGATGACGGCTGGCGATGGAGGCCCGTCTGGCCGTGGGTTCGATGATGGAGGCCATCGTGTGCACCGGCGGGAATCGATCTAGGATCGTGGATGTATTCCACATCCCATGTTGCCCTGTCCGTGGATGCAATCTTGTTGCATGTGGCTCGCCGGGTACTGGCTGTCGAGGTCCCTCCCGTGCTCCAGCGCTGGTGTCTGGTGCGTCTTCAGGCGGACAGAGTTGGTTGATGTAGAGACGGGCGCGGACGATGCAGGAGTCCGTCCACCGTACCATCGCCTGTTGGAGCACAAGGATCGAGGATGCATCAAGTGATTTGGCCGCCGTCTGGGATAAAGATTGTTGCACCAATCTGCTAGGATTTTTCTCACTGGAATTTGGGTCTTCAAAGATTTATTTGGTGGCTAAAGAAAACCTAATCTAATAGAATTTCGAAATTTGAAATTGATCTAATCTAAGGAATCAATCTAATGATGATGAACTCGAAAATTGGATCTAAAACTACGAGACCGATCAAATCTTTGACTGATCGGGTGCCGCGCCCCCGAGGAGAGAAGATTAATCTCCCCGGGGGCGGCGCGCTGCGAAAGTGGTAGAGGAACCTAGGATCGGCGTCGTGAGACTAACCGCTCTGATACCATGTGGAAATTGTAGAATGATTGTTATATTGATCTGACCCTCATATGGGCTATATATAGGAGTACAACGTGGGGAAGAGGATTGGAGTACAAGACAAGTCATGGTTGGTTTAAACCAAATATATCTCTATCTCTCATAATCCCTAACTAACACGTGTGTACTTCTAACACTAGAAGCAGATGTAAATAACAAATAGCTATCAATAACATCGGATACGTCGCGAAGATACGATTATTAGTGAGAAAAGTGTCTGCATGCTTTATATTTCAGTTTACTGTCCGTGTATTCTCTATCAACCCTCTTCCGATATCCACTTTCCTCACGAGCTAATCCTTGACCTCAACCAAGAAGCATGATGAGATAAACAGAGATGAACTAATAGGGATGGGATGCATAGGGACATCTTCCACAACATGCTCACTTGCTAGCACATCGTTGGGCGTTTGGATGACCCAATGGTCTTGCCCAACTCCAAGCCACATTCATATCCCTAGCTTAGGGAGGCATGCTCATCACAGCAGCGCTGGCCCCTGATGAAGTTCGTTGATGGAACAGCGTTCGTTGCTGGTGTGCTTCTCCTTCGTTGTTGACACATGCTGTCACAGATGCCCCCTGCCTTCGTCAACATATGAAACTTGTGCAACAGTGGGATGATGTAGTTTGGCCTATTGAGATGTAATGTGGCAGGGTTCAAAATAAGTAGCAAAGCGAGTTCGAGGTTGCTACAAATAGTAGTTCAGGTGTCCAACGTAAGCTCATTGTAGCCTGACAACAATGTGGTTCTTGACAGGTAATTAGTAAGAGAAAGGGTTAATTAGGTAATATCGTCCTTAGATTTGTCATAAAAATACTATCTTGTACTTACGTAATTGTATTGAAGTAACAACCACATAGAGAGAGTGAAATCACCATCTATCTTGGCACATAAATCTAATAAAAACGACCATAATTGTTGGCGCATGAACTGATTATATGAAATCCTACCATCAAACCAAGGGAGCTCACTTCAGTGAAAAAGAAACATCACTTTAACACCCTCGTATGAGAGGCTCACCACAGCAACAAGGTAACAACAATAGTAATATTGGAGAAACATCATAACAATGTTGAAAACACCGCCATACGCAATGAAACATTTCACTGCCACTTCATATCGTACATGGGCATTGTAGATGTAGTGGACATTTCACTGTCCAAATATGAACAAGCATGGAGAATGCATACAGCAGTGTGGCCCTCCGAAAATCGCAGCAGGATCCTCTAATTTCACGCATGCGCATATCAACGCAACAATAAACAAAAATTGGGTGTTTAGTGTCTTTTTAGGGGATTGGGTGCTTAATGTTCACATCACTACAGATACACAAACTGATACTATGCAGCCCCATATGATTTCCAAACAAGATAATCAGCCGGTAATGTGAAGATATAAGCTGCCACAAAGTTAGAAATGTAACTTTTTATATATTTGTTTATGTATTTAGACATGGTGAATATAATCTTTGCACGTCAAAATGATATATTTATTTCTTGTATGAAATCTCATTGTATCATCATATACTTCTTAAAAACAGTATTACTCAGCGTACTTATATTTATTCGGGCATCAATTTTCAGAGATGACACTAGAAACATTTTCAAATATACTTTTATTGTCTATGCATATCCTTATTTTCAAAAGTGAAGGGAAAAGGAGTAGGTTGAGGTCCCTATCATTGAAGATGACACTTATGCCCACCTAGCATGAATACTCCATCTGTACATTTTGTTGAAGGCATCAAAGCATTAGATTTGTGTAGTACTACGAGCAGACGTAAACAACAAATGGCTATTAATAACATCGGATACGCCACGAACATGCGCTTTGTAGCGAGAATAGTGTTTGCATGATTTATATTTCAGTTTATTATCCATGTATTCTACCTCAATCTTTCTTCCGATATCCACCTTCCTCGCGAGCTAATCCTTGACCTCAACCTAGATCCTAGAAGCATAGCGAGACAAACAGAGATGAACCAATAGGGCTGGGATGCATGGGGAAATCTTTTACATCATGCTCCCTTGCGAGCACATCGTTGGGCGTTTGGATGACCCAATGGTCTTGCCCAACTCCAAGTTGCGGGCTTGACTCTAGCTTAGGGAGGCATGCTCATCACAACACTGCTTGCCCATGACCAGATTCAGTGCTCGAACATCGTTCGTTGCCGGTTGTTCTTTGTAGATGTATGGCACTTGTTCATCAATGGGATGATGTAATTTGGCCTATTGAGATGTAATATGGCAGGGTACAAAAAAAGTGCAAAACGGCTTCATGATGCAAAGCGTTGAGTTACCATCAGAAGGTATTGTGAATAATCACTCTCTTCCAGCATCTATTGTAGGTCCCTTGCCCACTTGAGACAAAACATTTTTTTTGTGAACTACGAGATAGATATTGCGCTGAAATGTGTTGTTGACTGTTCATCCAAAGTACAAACTTCATTTCCCACTAAAACGAACAATTACAAGAATCATTTGAGATAGATAGGTGTTGTACTAACCAGACAAATCTAGTGATTAAACAACCAGTAGGGGATGTGGATGTTAGCGACTTAAATTACCTGCCTCATGTAAACCTACAAACTAGCCTATTACCTTATCTCTAGGCTTTGATATCTTGGATTCTGAATGTCAATTTTTTCTTTTTCAGAAGTTTCGAGTGCAACGATCCGCCTTTGCTCAACACATTGAGGTAGAAAACCCGACAATGCTTCCAGCTTGAGATGTAGCTTGTTTTTTGCCATGTAGAGGATCTCGAACCGAGGCCAGGAGGCACCTTTAATTTGCTCATGCATAAGGACAGGTTCTGCTGGTAAAAAAACACTGGCCGCTCTTGAGAAAATGGTTGGGTCAGTATTGCTTCATTCAGGCATTTAGATTATGTGTAGCTATGAAACACTCTTGATGGTAAAATATTAGTATTCAGGCATTCAGAGCTCCCAGTTTAATTACTCAATGAAACTGAAACATGGAGTTCCGAATGTACCAGCGGACACAACAATAGTAGCTACTCCCTCCGTTCAGAAATAACTGACGTGGTTTTAGTTCAAATTCACACCAGTTATTTCCAAACGGAGGAAGGACTTTTCAAAACAACCATACGGTAACCTCACTGAAAAAAAATATAGAAACCAGAAATAAACTTCGATGTTCTCCAGTTTCAGATGGTTTGCAAACAAGACCATCAGCCGTCAATGCAAAGATATAATCCGCAACTTGCAGCGGCTGCATTGCCCCTTGGCGATGCCTGTCACGCAAACCTGCTCTCTGAAGTCCAACCCATGATCAGACTGCTTGGATCATATAGAAAGATATTTCTAAAACAAGCGACTTTACTGTTTTTCCACAAGGCCCAGAGCAGCGCCATGATCCCTACCTGCCACTAAGTTACGCATCTTACCATTAGAACACATTACCCACCTAAGTAACTAAAGAACTATGGATCTAGTTGCATCAATCTTCAAAGCATAATTAATCACATTCCAAACATATCTAACCATACTAGTACAATGTAAGAGAAGGTGATCTAGGGTCTCCTCTTCACTACAGACCATACACATCTTACTTCCTACCCAACCTTTCTTAATAGACTGTCCTTGGTTGAAATGTTATACTATCAAAGAACCAGCCAAATAAAAACTCTAGTTTTTAGAGGCACTTCAACAAGCCACAGGTTTTTATATGGACATCTTACCTGGGCTAATTTCAGTGTTAAATACTTAGCCTGTTGAGCATCCATCTACACCTATCCTCTTCGACAGACTCAGACTATCACACATCATCGTCCCATATCCAAATATCCTTCTAAAACCTAGTTTCGAGCCAATACCCCCACTATATTTCTACTAACCTATAACGACATCTCTCACTTTCAGGTCTCCATGAAGGAAATGGGATTGAGCAGCCTTAAATTGAACTTGTGCTAGATTAGCCTGCATAACACGTTTTCTAAGAATTGAACTCTGCAACAGTTCCTTCTAATTTTCGGACTTCCATGTCCATTTACTTAACAAAACAACATTCTTATTTTCAAAATGAAGGACAAAGGAGTAGGTTGGGGTCCCTGTCATCGAAGATGACACTTATGCACACCTAGCATGAATAGTGTGTTGGAATTATGTGTCCTGCAACTATATTCAAATTACTTGTAATTGTTAATATTTGGAATACCTCATTATGGAATTATACATGTATTTATACATGGAATTGCTTTACATGTTTATCATGGAATTGTTACTTGCTGGAATGTACTTAAGTAACATATGCTTAAGGAAGCTGGTTGATTATCAGTGGAATACAATATAGTAGTTATATTGGAAAGACTACCCGGGTACACTGATGATTGGAAGGAGCTAGATCGTATAGTTAGATTACAGCCCTAATGTTGATCTACATAATTAGAGGAATTTACACTCTATTATGGCGCGTTGCTCACAAGCGCGTGCTCCAGGGACATAACAGGTAGAATCCGTTAACAGACAAATATGATCGTGGTTGGTAATTTGATCTGGACTCTATCCCGGAAACTAGTGGAAAAGACTAGGAATCTTATATCTGTATAAGAGGTGGACTCTTTAGAAAAACAATATAAGAAGGTCCCTACCCCCTAGTCTCAGATATGCGAATTGTGAGCGGCACCACGAATAAGCGCAGAGGAATAGGGGGTAGACCGCAAACCCTAATTTCTAACATTGGTATCAGAGCAAGGTTCGGCCGCCGACGCTTGAACCCAAATCCGCTGCCTACTCTGGTGCCGGTTGTCGCCGCAAGCATCTGGTTTGCGTTTTTCCCCAAGTCGCCGCCTGGTTGGTCAACTTCATGGACTACTCGGCGTCTTCGCCTACGTGCTGCAGCCTATGCGTCAATCGAGGAGGAAAATCAAGCTGCAAAGCACGTCCATATGCATAGTCTGATCTTGCTTCTTGGAAGTGGATCAATCTCACCCGTGGCTCAAGGAAGGAGCCATGATGGATTCTTCACGTGAAGGGAGCTCTCCATGCCTCTCTGATTCACGCATAGAGATTGAAGTTGTAGCTGGTCCATGACCACGAGTTCGATCTGCCGGAAGTACAAATCCTGCCGGTTCACCGGGTCCAACTCGGCGCCAGTCGCCGTCTCTCAACATGTATGAATCCTGCCGGCTCACCGCGTCCAACTTCGCTCCGTATCGCGCCCGTCGCCGTCTCTCAAAACCGTGAGGTCTGCTGCCTTGGGAGTTGGGAAGTCGTCTGCTTCCCCAAGTCATTGAGTCCGTTGTTATGCAGGTCCAGATCCAGTTCTGGTGCTCAGGGAAAGGTGCTGCCTACTCGCCGAGTCTGATGCAGCCATACAGCGATTTCAAGGGTGAGTTGTTCCGACAGTGGCTACAACAAACTCTGTTGCGGTAGTTGATTGCTGCAATTAAGGAGGAAATCATTCTATTTTTAAGAAAGGAATTAGAAACAATCTGAGGAAGGCACGCCAAGGAAGAGTGGAAGTATAATACCTGGATTGCGACAAGAAGATAGCTAGCTACTGATGTTTGGTGGAAACTGAAAAGCAATCGAGGAATCTAGAAATAGTTGGGTTTTCTTTATCATTGGAAAACTAGCTAGAACTGGTTGTAACAGGAACACTCGATGGCATACTCTCGAAATAGTGAGAACACACGTTGCAGTGGTCGGGAACGGATGTCGTACGCCGGAAGGAGTGCACAGCAAAAGGATCTTGCTGGAATACCATGGAACCCACCGGAATACTACAGATTTTTGGATAACATACAGATGTCGAGCATTGTTCGCGCCCCGTGGAGTTTTTCATATTATCGTCGACATTGAATAATTTCATTGGTGCATTGCGACACGCTAAAGGAATCATTTTTAGTGGAATCACTTATTTTCAGTCTAATCAGTGCAAAATTATTGTTGGAGAAAATTGATATCTTGCAGATAATTATGCATAGCCTGAAAAGGGATTTCAGGGAAGTGTTTTTATTGAGCATCACTTATTCAAAGAGGAAGCTGGGGGTCACTCCAGGAAATTTGCTCTTCATCTATCGGTATGTCTGATGTTAATGTTTGCACTATATTTTTATTTGTGGCTATTTCTTTTAAAAATAGATGGAGTATGGTGTTTGTTTATATACATCATATATATTGGAGTACAATAGCAATCTTATTGGCATGCAACAATTCCGAAGGGAAAACTAATGTACTTAGGAATTAATTGTGAATTTGATATACTTTGGATTGAAAATTATGCCATCAAACTCCTTTTGTGGAGGAAAACTATTATTGTTATAGGACAGGCTATTCAACTTCAGTGAGAAGGGATTTAATTTATTGCTCCATCTTGGAACCTATTGATTATGACATACTATTTGGAAAAGGGAGAGTGGAAATATTGCTCAATGGTTAAATTAGTGCATTATGATTTTCACACAATGGTCCATCTTTCTTGATGTCCATTGGAAGTTGGTAGACCAATTTTTTATATTGGGCAAAGATTACTCCATATGGAGGAATATCGACAATGGGAACACATGCTTGGAATCTTATTATCTACAACATCAAAGACTTGGTCACATATCTTGGAATTGGATCAAGAGGCTTATTGATTCTGGAATTTTAAACTTTAGTGGGAGGACTAATGGTACATGTGAAGCATATATGAATTTTTTAATACACCTTGTTTATTAAGGTGGAAGGAGATGAAAGGGCTTCACATCGTTTCTTTTTTATATACTTACGATATTTCTTTGGGCATCCCCACTGGAGGTCACATTGTTTATTTCATCTCACTCTTCCATGGTTACACTTTTACATGGTTATGCTTATATTTTATTATACAAGTCGGAAGGTTTTATTGTGCTGGTCACATGTTATACTGAAGTGGAAAATTAGTTGATTAAATAATATCATAGTTTTAACAACCGATTGGTGGGGGAAGTACACTTCAGGAATATATCGTTTGTATGTAAAGAGCATGGAATTATTCACCATTGTTATATACCGTACACTCCACAATTGAATGGAGGAATTGACTGTCTTGTATACTCCCTTGTTTGTTTGGAAAGAAGCATTGTGTAATGTCATTTGTTGTATCTTTCTCCATCTAGTACACACTTGGCTGGAAGGAAATCTTCTATTTTGGCATGAAATTCACAGTTATTACAAAGCGCACACCATGAATTTTTCATGGTTCTTCTAGTGGATCATAGGGTGTTTCCTTAGTTATCTGGAAATGAATACTGGTGGAAAGTAGGAACACAATCATTTTTATGATCAAGGGTGGAATTATTGACAATCATACTGGAATACAATCTTAACCCCAAGGAAACTACAAGTGACACTCCCAACATTTCATGCTTAGGATAAGTGGGAGGAATTAACTTGGAACGTAATCTATGGATAATTGTTATGTGATTTTTGGGGGAAGTCACTCTAAATAGTAGAGGAAGACTCCTAAGAAGGCTTGAAACTTTTCATCATTGTCAACTATGGGTGGAAGAAATGCGGGCAGGAATAAACTCAATGAGGAATTCTATAGTTTGGAAACTTATTATCACACCAAATAACCGCAAGCCCATTGTTTGTAAGTGTTTTTATTTATTTGTAAGGAAATTTGTCTCGTTGGAATATTATAATGTCACTCTTGGCATTCAGTTCTTTGCACAAAGGGAAATATATTTTGTGGAAACTCTCTCTCGTGGAATTTTGGGAAAGAGGAACTAAAGACATGATTTGCGAATTGAATATATTAATGTATTGTCTTATAACAAGCTTCACATCAATGGAATAGCAGGTCATATGGTTTTATAAATGAAGCCTGACGGTCATCTACAAATGTAAGTGTAAAATAGTTTACAATATTATTGTATACATAAACATTCTTTGGTTGTTTGTGCATTGATAAGTCACATTGATGGAAGTGTAA